>NC_090268.1:72586127-72651127 GCF_040414725.1 Anabrus simplex | reverse complement strand
CTTTGTGAAGAGTATTCGCCCATCGCTGTTTTGGTCGTCCTTTTGGTCTCTGCCGACGACTTAAAATATGTAACCCATCTTTGCGATAGTATCGGCCCCTCTCCTTTATGCATGTCAAAACCATTGGACATTTTATCTTGAATCGGTGCAACACCAAATCGTTCCCCGATGGTTTAATTGGAGATGCAATCCGCTTCAGTGACGCCAGCTGTCCAGCTCAACATCTTCGTCTCCATGACATCTAATCGACACTGCCGCAGTCGCAGTGGGCCAACATTTCCAACCATACAGTGCAGTAGGTGAGATGACAGTATGATAGATTTTTGATTTGAGATTCTCTTTCATCCTCCAGTTGCAAGTGACTCAGGCCATTGTTTGTCATTTCATCCAGGTTGCATCAACCTCTTCGACAAGTCTGCCATCATCAGCAGTTGTGGAGCCAAGAAATTTTAATATTATCTCTTGCAGCAGCTTCTGATTGCCTACATGAATGGTTCCAGTTGCTCGTTCTAACTTTGGTATTATCTGTCTAAACCTGATTAAGACATAGGGCATATGTTGAAGTGCTGATATGCCAGATTTCAATGGCCTCTGGCCACTTCTAAAATCATAACTCAAGACTACGATAGAGTAATGTATTCTCATGCTCATCCTCAATCCTTTGTCCTTGACAGGGCATGGTGACATATTTTGCTGTCCAGATATGGTTGTTCCAAGTCTGGCAGTTTGTTGCAATAGGAGTAGTGTCGTGGAAAGATTTCTCCTCCAGAGGCTGTGGCTGGTCCACCCATCTGATTGGTTATCTTCCTTGGTGTTGCATGCACTTTAACTTTTCACTCCATTACAAACTTCTCTTGGGTGCCTGTTCTTGTCGTGATGTGTCCGAAGTACTGGAGGTAAGCCTGGTTGTTCTGTTCAAGAAGTCCAGTCTGCATGCCTCGTTCTTCCAGCATGGATGTATTAGTATAGTGTTCGGTCCAAGAAATGCAGAGAATGCATTGGTAAATGAAAGCTGTCCATTTTCCTCTTATCTACCTGTTTGATTTTCCAGGTCACAGTTGCAGAGGTGGCAACAAGAAATCAAAGGTTATGAGCCTGTTGCAGTTTTGTATTCTTTGAAGCTGTCTGATAATTCCATATCCTGATCAGTTTTGTGGTAGCTATCCTGGCCATGGATTTTCTTCTCTTTATTTTCTTAGAACATTTTCGTTACATCAGTTCCAATTTACTTTGTATCAGAAGTTACTCTCTGGGATCACGTAGCTGTCATCTTGCATTTGGGAGATAGTAGGTTCAAACCTCACAGTCAGTAGCCTGAAGATGGTTTTTCATTTTCACACCAGACATATACTGGGGCTGTACCTTAATTCAGGCCACAGTTGCGTCCTCAGCCCTAGCCCTTTCCTATCCCATAGTCGCCATATGGCCTATCTGTGTCGGTGCTATGTTAAGCAAATTGTAAATAAAAATAAAAATTGAAACTTACTGTTCCTGAGGGAGTCATTTTACATAATATCTATCTGCAGGCCAATTATCCAATATATATATTCCAGTAATAAAATATTAATATTAATCATTAATAATTTTTCCTTTTGAATTTGTACTTATGCAGGCATATTAAAAAACTCTTTATTGCTTTAATATTGCTGTCATATTAGGTTTCTGTCCATTGGCAGATCCTTTAAGACTTTGGAAAAACCACAGAGACAGTCTTTGTGAGGGTGTAAAAAGGCAGTTGGAGAGAGTGTGTCTGCCATTATAATGAAAACTGGCAAACTCGATTATGACTGGCATTAGGTAAGGGGGCCTGCCATCATAATGAAAACTCCCAAACTCGGCCAGGGGGTCTGCCATTAAAATTAAAATTCCCTAACCCGGTCTTTACATGAGAAACAACATTCGGTAACTTCCCTGTTGTGTTTCTGGGGTAATGCTTAGAGCTAGGCAATTTAGTAAAATCGTACTGACAATGTGTACGTCACACCCTTCTCGATCTAATAATAATGAACAATTCAGCGAAAGTCCTGCAACGTGGTCAAACATCAGCCCTGGGACTATCTGGACATGACATAATCTACCTGTCCTACCAATTACAAAGCCCGAAACCAAGGACGAAAATATTATCATTTAGGTACCTGAGACGAATTGACGCAGATAAATTGAAGATGCTCTTTCCGTGCTGTGGATGGAGATAAATCGCACTAATAAAGTAGAGGAAATGGTCTCAACATTTAATAAGCTAGTAATGCAACTCTACGATCGGCATGTCCCAGTGCATACGGGAAAAGGTTCCAGAGTTAAACCATGGATAGATGACAAAATTCGCCACTTAATGGCTAAACAAGACTCTGCTCATAGACGATACAAGCATTACCCAACGGAAGTGAACCACCAGACTTACAAAACACTGCGTAATAAAACAACCTCTAAAATTCGAAGCGCTAGACTACGTTACAACCATAATTTGATTAGACCTGACGTATGCCCTGCGATGATGTGGAAATCTATGAAATATTTTTGGCATCAATAACCAGAAATCTAATGAAGAACTAAATGTTAACGTAGATGAATTAAATGACCATTTGATTTCGCCAATGGGAATTAATCCGGTTGTGAAAGAGAAAACAATTAATACATACAATAATACGCCATTTCCACATAGAGATAAATTTTACTTCAGTCACGTCACACCACAAGAAGTGATTGATTCAATAAAAACCGGGCGAGTTGGCCGTGCGGTTAGGGGCACGCAGCTGAGAGCTCGCATCCGGGAGATAGTGGGTTCGAATCCCACTGTCGGCAGCCCTGAAGATGGTTTTCCATGGTTTCCCATTTTCACCCCACGCAAATGCTGCGGCTGTACCTCAATTAAGGCCACGGCCGCTTCCTTCCAACTCCTAGGCCTTTCCTATGCCATCGTCGCCATAAGAATATCTATGTTGGTGCGACGTAAAGCCATTAGAAAAAAAAAAAGATTCAATAAAACGCATCAAGACCAAGGCTTGGGACTATGTAGACAATATAGGCCATGAAATGCTCATGAAAATTCTCCACCACATCATTTATCCATTGATGAATATCTTTAATTATTCACTGCAACAGGGGTACTTTCCTGGAAACATGGAAAATGGCCATAGTTCGCCTGCTTCCGAAAATAAGACTGGCAAAGGATGTCGGTGAATATCGGCCGATTAGCATCTTATGCATATTGTCAAAAGCTTTAGAATTCATAGTTCACAAGCAGATTACCAACTATCTTACTCAACACAATCTCCTCGATATCCACCAGTCCGGCTTTAGACCGAGACATAGTACTTGCAGTGCATTAACACATATGGCTGATGACATAAGGCAAGCTATGGTCAACAAACAACTGACAGTTCTAGTATTATTGGACTTTAGTAAAGCTTTCAACACTGTTTACCGAGACATACTTATTTCCAAATTAAATAGTTTAAATTTCTCCGCGAGTGCATTCCAGTGGATCAGATCCTATCTCACAGGTCACGGGCAGTGTGTACTTAATAACAACAATGAATATTCAAATTGACATAGGAATACAACAAGGATCTGTACTGCGCCCCCTTATTTTTCTCTTTGTATATAAATGGCATAGCCGAGGGTTGCTCCGCACTTGATAATATACCCGGGCTCTCCCCACTCTTGGTAGCAGCTCAGTCTCAGATCTCTATATAACGAAGCATCTGATTCGTAGGTCGCATTATCATCTCCCTCTTCTTTCTTCTTGACAAGACCAGTAGGCGTGGTGTTGATGTAGCATATGTTTTAACTTAACTCTCTTGGAGCCAGGCGGTACTGCGAGCACCCGCCCTTTAAATTGCCAGAGCCGATGAGATCGGCCTTTAAATATCCGTTCGGAAGTTGCCAGAGCCGATTACATCGGCCGGCTGGAAATTCTATGATATACATAATTTTGTGGTAGTCTGTAGTGACGTGCATACTTTTGTGACAATCTGTAGTAAAGGGGCTACAAGTTATTGTGTACCTGACCTTGCTTTGGAATTTCTAAGAGGGTGTTCTAGCTTTCACAAGAGTTGTTTCCTGTGTTTACAAATACTGCTAACCAGTCAGCACAAGATTGCTCCTTGCAGTGAGTGGATTCTTGACAGCAGAATAGCAAGTGGTTCACGTTGTAACTGTTCGACCCTAAGCTTCTCACTAGAGGAGACGAAAGTAATACCTTGGGACACATGAATATCAAATAAACTATATGTGGCTTGCCCGCAAATTGCCACGCAAATAGAAACAATTAACATTCCATGGTTTCCCATTTCTCTATGTGATGTATGGGCGCCAGTGTTACAGTTTTAAACAAAACTGTAAAGCAAAATTTATATTTATTAGCATAGAGACTTATACTTAAATCACAGGGGTAGGATTTTAAATAATTAACCATTAAGTATCGTTTGAGAAAGAAAATTAACGCAATATAAAATACAAATGAATTTATTATACAAAAAAATGAGATGAATCGGAAAAGTTCTTTAAAGCATGGAGGGATTTAGAATTTACGTTACTGAAATTACTAATTGCTTGCTTTATCTAATTGAAGCTCACCAATTGCAGTTTCTGTTGAAGTCATCTGGTTTCCGTGGTTACTTGTTCTCTTCTTCTCGATGTAGAATTGGCTCCATGGACATCCTTCCTTCTCTGATGTGGTATGGGCTATCTGGACTAGCACTCCCTAATTTCCTAGTCTTTAAATTAGACATTGGCCCTATACTTGTAAAAACTGATCAGCGTTGATCGTATGAGGAGAAAATTCAGAGATATGAATTTTTCCATGTTAGTAGAAATCTCAATCCAACTGAGCTATACTATTTATATGGTACAGACTTGTACCAAATTCCATGGACTTGAACTAAACATAGTTCTTCATCCAGAAGATTTACTGAATATAACACAAGCCGTAAGCTTGTTTCGTCTCGCGCAGATCCGATAACATAATCGCAGCTACGTACTGTATCGAAGCGACAACACACTGTACAAAAATAACTATGTCTCGGAGAGACCACACACTGTCTCAAAATCAATAACGTCGTTCAAAGTAGATGTTCACAGTAGAAGTAGCGATGTCAGTGAGTATCCGAGATTCCGTGAATCCGTAACTCCGTATTGTATCTCGAGGGTTGCTCCGCACTTGATAATATACCCGGGCTCTCCCCACTCTTGATAGCAGCTCAATCTCAGATCTCTATATAACGAAGCATCTGATTCGTAGATCGCATTATCATCTCCCTCTTCTTTCTTCTTGACAAGACCAGTAGGCGTGGCGATGATGTAGCTTTCCGCATAGCAAGCCTCGCGCGCGGGTCGCTGTTTACTGCCTTGGCTCATGAGTTTAACCCAGTGACTCATGTAATTTTCTCCCGCTATAAGAATAACCTTTTCTGCATATACAAGTATGAGATGAAATGACAACAACTATGTCTCAACATATTGACCATATTTACAATACATAATGAATTCCAATCCTACCTAATATAATACTTTAAATAATAAATGATGTTATAATTATATAATATGATTCCTTGTTTACAAATGATTGACGTAGAATAAATATGTTATTACGAATAATTGCCGATGGCGGATAACCTTGACATCAAATGATATCGCGTAAAATGATAGTTTATTAAATTAGTCTGGCTGGAGAAGCCTGGACGGTTACAACGTGATATATTTTCAGCAGGTATTGATGACTATAAATTAATGGAATATTTGGAACAATGCGAAGTGAACGCGGATGATATATCGGATAGCGATAGTGAAGTTAGTTCAGCGAGTAGTGATGAAATTATACCAGACACGCCCCCGGGATCACCACAGCTAAAGAAGAGGCGTTTATTTGTTTCTACTGGCAGTAACGCTACTGTGAATACTGTTGTTGATGAAACTAGTGATGACAATGATGATGATGATGATGATGATGATGATGATGATGATATCTGTGGAGAACATTTTGTGGAAATTTCTCCCAATGAACCTGACAACGTTCCTCAGCGTCCTGTTTCGTTAATGGAAATTGCTGGACCTAAACATGCCCCTCCGTCTGATTCTCCGCCCATATCATACTTCAATTTATTTTTCACTTTTTCTCTGCTAAACCTTATAGTCACAGAGACCAATCGCTACGCTGACCAACTCCTTACTTGTAATGAACTGTCACCCAATTCCCGCTCTCGATGTTGGAAATGCACTACGATTGATGACATAAGGGCATTCGTTGCTGTCATCATGAATATGGGACTGATAAGAAAACCTACCATTGTTTCGTACTGGAGTACTGTAGACCATTTCATTACCCCTTGGTTTGGTGAAATGTTCTCAAGGAATAGGTTTCAGCTTCTTTTGAAATTTTTTCATTTGGTTGACAACAGTAAGCTTTCTCCTCCTGGCTCTCCAAACTATGATCCCTGTGCTCGATTCCAGCCTCTTGTAGATCATGTTAATAGGCTATTTAGACATCATTATACTCCTCATCAGCAACTTTCCATAGACGAAAGTTTAGTTGGAACTAAATGCCATACACTACTACTCCAATACATGCCGAATAAGCACCATCACAAGTGGGGGATAACATTTTGGATGTTGTGTGATGCAGTTAGTAAGTATTGTGTTGGTTTTTATACCTACCGAGGAGCAACATCCACTGAAGTCAGAAACAAAATCAGAATTAATGGACTGGCCTACACTGTAGTGACCAAACTCATGTCCCTAGGAAATTATTTTATGAAAGGTTTTTACATTTACGCAGATAATTATTTTACGTCAATCCCCATTGCAAAACATTTATATTCACTTGGAACATTTATTACCGGCACTATATAAAGAAACAGGAAGGGACTACCAGATGCTGTGAAAAAGCCATTTAAATTAGTTTGTAGTAAATATTTCAGACAGGGGCCAATTTTACTAGTGGAATCCAAACAGGAAAAATCTCAGAAAAATCAGGTGGTGGTTATAAGTACACGCAGAGCTGCAATAGAAACAGAAGTGCCTGCAACTGCTGGAAACATTAATCAACCCAAGAGGAAATCTAATGTGATCTTAGACTATAATCGTTATATGGGTGACATTGATACAAATGGCATGATGATGTATTTTTATTTAGATGAACGTAGAACTTTGAAATTCTGGAAAAAAGTTGCATTCAATATAATTTCGAGAATGGTTTTAAATGCTTATTTGATGTGTTTAGAAAACTTGTAACGGAAAAAAATGACTAGGCTCCAGTTCTACTCCAGTATAATTGAATCTCTGAGTGCTGAATGGTTTGAGAATAGACAAAAGATTATCACAAATATTCCTGTGTGTGGCATAAAACTTTTGTCAGGTAAATTAGAAAGACGGTGTGTTGTATGTAGCTCTCCGCAACAGAGAAAGAGGTCGCGAACTGTGTGCATCAAGTGCGATAAAGGCCTGCATACTAAATGTGCAGCTCTTCTTAAGTGCCCTAAATAAACAAAATATATTTAAAGTTCTATTTGAACATAAAACACAGATTTTATATGACGTTATGTTGCGCTTTTTATTGTTCCTATTAGTGTTAGTGATAAGTGATTAGTGTTAGTGTAAATACCCTTAAGTGCTTCAACAGTGGTCTCTAACTTTGAACAACATTATATAGCGGTGACGAGTCTTCTCAAAAATTTTCCGTGTGTAAATTTATTTTGTCATTTTCCTTCTTTTTTACTAGTGACATAATAAATTTGTGTTTGCATTTTTTTCTCGTTTTTCTTTTTCTCGTTCAAAGCAATTATTCTGTTCATAAATGAATTCTCTATCATTACGTAAATGCCGGTCCCCGCGGGTCAAGTGTAGTGTGCCTGCCTCTCACTTGGAGGTCATGGGTTCGATTCCCGGACAGGTGAAAGGTTTTTACCTGGGTCTGAGTGTTGGTTCGAGGTCCACTCAAACTAAGTGACCCTAAGTGATGACAATTGAGGAGAGATCTTAGGCTGAGAGAGCTATCTTGGTCTAGAAAACCATTAATAGTGAACGAGAGAATTCGTCTCACTGACCATACATCACCTCGTAAACTGCAGGTCTTCGGACTGAGTAGCGGTCGCTTAGTAGACCAAGGCCCATCAGGGCTTTAGTGCCATAAATGTTTTAATTATGCATATTGTATTGTATTGTAAAATGTTTTTTTAAAATAGGTACTGGAACAGAAAACTAGAAAAGGGGATTTCCGATAAAATAAAAACTATAATCTCAACTATTATTTTTTACTTTCTAATAACTCAGAACTACTTTTATACTATCTAGTCCACACATATAAAATTTATCTTAAGTATTTGCCATATATCGGTATATACATGAATTTTATCGGTGAGTAAAATTGTCTTATCTTCATTAGGGACATACGTTTGAATTTTAATTTTTTATATTTATTTTTTGCGTTCAAAGTGATTATTTTATATAATTATATTTAGAAATAAATTCTACATTATCACGTATATTCTTTTGTATCGTAGATGGTATTTTCAAAGTAGATATTGAGAGAGAAAGTGCGAAAATGTTTTTCTCTTCCTAAAAGTAAACGTTATCGACAACCATAATATCAACAATAATACTTTTTAATTCTTTATATTAAATCAGTTGTTTATTTTATGTAGTCGAGGTATAGAAAATTTCTTGCCGGTATTTGACATACACCGGTAGATATACGCGAATGTTAAAATGCATGTAATTCTACTAAAAACGGCCCGGCACTTTACAGTAGTAGAGTGCAGGCGGAGCTCTGGCCTCTTCCAGTTGCTAGTGAGCGGCCGACCAGATCGGCTCCTGGCTCCAAGAGGGTTAAAGACATAATTTTATTGTTATATGACTTGTAAAATATTATAAGGCTTGTGAATCAGGTTTACAAGCATAATCTTAATCCAATAGAATAGATTCATGATCTTATATAACCTTAAGTAAATAATAATTGGCTGATGATGCTCACGAAAAAGGAGCAAAACATGTACCATATCAACAACTTAATATATATCTAAGTTTTTATTACGTTTTTATTGTATTGAATAGGTGGTAATTAACAAAATTATAAGAATTTGTATCGCAGCTGAACATATCGTATGGCAGTGTGTTCACCATTGTTCATGAGGATCTTGGATATCGTAAGCTGTGTCAAAGATGGGTCCCACGTCTTCTCACCGATGAGCACAAGGGACAATGTTTCCAAACCCCCCTGGCATTTTTGCAATGCTATGCCGCAGATGGCAACGGGTTTCTGCGGCGAATCGTCACAGGTGATGAAACGTGGGTCCACCACTTCACCCCCGAAATGAAGAGAACATCAGTGGAATGGGTGCACTCCTCATCACCACAACGGAAAAAGGCCAAGGTTCAACCTTCAGCTGGTAAGGTTATGGCGACAGTGTTCTTTGACATCGAGAGTTTGCTGCACGTGGAATTCATGCCGAAAGGAACGACGATCAACGTGGCGTTGTATTGCCAAACGTTGCACCGGTTGCGTAAAGCGATTCAAGAGAAGCACTGGGGGAAATTGAACGCCGGTGTGATTTTGTTGCACGATAACGCAACACCTCACAAGGCCCGCCAAACGAGAGAACTGCTGCAGCGTTTCAAGTGGGAGGTCTGGCAATATCCACCCTACAGTCCCGACCTAGCGCCATGTGACTTTCATCTGTTCGGTAAACTCAAAACGGTGCTCGGTGGTCGACATTTCCAGACCGATGAGGAGGTGAAGGCCGCTGTCTCCGAGTGGTTGCAGAATGCTGGAGGAAATTTCTATGCATCCGGCATTGACAAGTTGGTTGTGCGTTTGCAGAAATGTTTGGAGTCCCTTGGAAACTATGTGGAAAAGTGACGTTACAGTGTATGTTGTTATAGTCGTGTTGCTGTTGTATAGGTGGTGTAATAAATGGCCATAACTGGGAAGTGCAACTTATTTTTTGACCTGCCCTCATAAATACCTGGGGGTAACCCTCAACAGGAAACTGACATTCCAACATGTCGACACGATCATCACAAAATCCAAACGGCAGATAATAGCTCTATACCCACTCCTCGCACCTCAACACATACTCTCCAGGAAAAACACACTCCTCTTATACAAAACTTTAATTCGTCCAGTACTAATCTATGCAATAGCAGCGTGAGGAACCGTGGCACCCAGTCTAATCCACAAACTGCAGAAAGTCCAAAGCTGGGCACTTAGAATAGTCCTCAAGGTAGATAAAAGAACAAAAATACATGACTTACACACACTCACAAATATACCCTACCTCTTTGACTACATTACCACTGACCTTCAAAAATACTACGATAAAATTCAAACTCACCCTAACCCACTTATTAACAACTTAGGCAAGTATGATATTGATCCCATGGCTACCAAACAACGTAGGCCCAAACGCATCCTATATGTCAATCATTTATCCTCTGCTCCTATGCTTAAAGTAAATACAAAATTTTAATATTCCACCTTCTCAGTACTAAAAAATCATTTAATGTTTTTACAAAAACATTACAATGACGTTAAAAGGTACTAGTTTTGGTCCACTGTGGACCATCATCAGCCTAGCCAAATTACAACAGTAAAAGACATAGTGATAAAAATAGTATGGAGAAATGAGAGAGGATCTAGAAGGATGGGATGGTGGTGGAATGACAGATAAAAGTGAAAAAACCATATTTGCGAATAATGATAAAAGTAACAGAAGTGTTCACAATGACAAGTAAAATCTTGTGAAGTCACGTAAAAACTCTTGAGAGTCTTTGGTTGGCAGTTACTCCTGTGTTGCACGATTGACATATGTAACTACGTATATGCTTCTAGAAAGTTGTAGATGTAAGTTCCACTTTTGCGTAGAGGGAAGAATTGTTGAACTTTCAACACAGCAAGTTTGTTCCACTCAGCGCAAGGTGAGTCATCGTTTATATTTTCTGGTGCCTCGCTTGTTCTCTATCCGATTACCCGCGTTAATACTATCTTCTTTCCCCAGGTTCATTGGGGTCCCGATTGAACTGAGACTACTTCTGTTTAACACAGAAAGCCTTTAATTCCACCATAGAACAGGTTCAACTTTGTCAATTTTTAATCTGGTGCTAGTCTCATCGGACAATTCTTCCCTCTACGCAAAAGTGGAACTTACATCTACAACTTTCTAGAAGCATATACGTAGTTACATATGTCAATCGTGCAACACAGGAGTAACTGCCAACCAAAGACTATCAAGAGTTTTTACGTGACTTCACAAGATTTTACTTGTCATTGCGAACACTTCTGTTACTTTTATCATTATTCGCAAATACGGTTTTTTCACTTTTATCTGTCATTCCACCACCATCCCATCCTTCTAGATCCTCTCTCATTTCTCCATACTATTTTTATCACTATGTCTTTTACTGTTGTAATTTGGCTAGGCTGATGATGGTCCACAGTGGACCGAAACTAGTGCCTTTTAACGTCATTGTAATGTTTTTGTAAAAACATTAAATGATTTTTTAGTATTGAGAAGGTGGAATATTAAAATTTTGTATTTACTTTAAGCATAGTCTCAACTCAATACGGAACCTAACAATGAAGTTTATTACCTCTGCTCCTACCCAAAAAGGCAGGAGGCAACATGTTTACATAAAGCAATCAGGCAACCTTGAACTATTCAAATTCTAGACTTCAATTTCGACTCAACTATCTTGATAAACATCATAATTTAAATTCTAACTCAGTACCAAAGATCAAGAAAGACATCCTCACTATCTAACAAAATTTCGGCTACTTTGGCTAATTAAATTGCTATTGCTGTGTCACCATTCTCCACTGTTCAATTGGAGTGAACACACGATATCTCTCAAATCTAAACACTAAATTCTCTATAGTGCGGAATGTAATGAAGTTGGCTATAGAACTTTATCTCACTTCCAACTTCGCTGGAGGAGCGCTCAGACACACTGTAAAAGAAAATGAACCCCCTCCCTAGCCATTTCTCCTCCCGGGGAAACGCTGGAAAGGGGGGGAAACAATGGTAACATAGTCTGTGGACTTCGTTACGCTGACCATGTCACACCGACTTACACACAGCTCAGGTGGCTTCGCCTGCAAGAATGACGCACACTTCATGCTCTTTGCTTTTTGCATAATATTCTTAAAACTTCTCAACCAGCCTATCTCCGTGATTGGATCAAGCTCCTCTCCACAGACCATAACAAAAATACCTGATCCTGCAGCACCATATGTTTATCCCTTCCTGTAAACAGAACAGCAATATACACAAAATCATTCACTGTTACTGCAGCCCGACAAGGGAATCTCTTACCAGTTGACATCAGCTCAGCTTTTAAACATCCCTATGTCGAAATACTAGGTAAACACGCATGAATCATCAAATTATGACCTGAAAACACCTCCTCCTATTGTCTCTTCATCATTATTTCCCCTCTTCCTTTCACAGATCTTCTTCTTCCTAATCCTCATCTTCACCTCTCAATCGAAGGCTATATTTCGGTGTACTGTAGAAATACATATATTTTCTAAACCTTCTCTTAAGTAGTAGTTTATAGTATTATCTGCGCACTTTTTAGCGATAGATTTGTGTACGGGTCTGAGGAGTAAGGAGGGAGCTCTCCCGGTTCCGTTAGTACTGCCAACTGAATGGAAATGAAATCTGAATTGAATCGATGATATGATCGATCGAAATGAATTTTCTAAACCTTTGTTATCTTAAGCCAACAACTGTGTCACGCACACATTATATAACATGATATAACATTTCTCGATGTGAATCTTATTCGTAGAGTGAATTCTATAGTTTGGCTTTGCTGTGTAAATAACAACAGTACTAGTACTTAAAGTGTATGCCAGATGTCGCACAGTGATGCATGAGCGATTCATAGTTTGTGTTTCAAAGGTTGCCAGTATGAATCTCAAAGATTGCCGAGGTCGACCGATTCAGCACTATGGTGTAAATCTATTGCTAAAAAGTGTGCAGATAATACTCATTATTCATATATTTTTAATGCACTCTACATACGATGTGTATTATATAGATGATATGATTTTTTATTGCGTGATTACTTTTATTAATAATATTACTATTATTGTTAATATTATCTTATTATTGTCATCAGTAGTTAATATTAAGTGTTCTAGGTTAAGATTGGTTAAGTATAAGAAAGGGAGTACATCCCTAACTTTGCCAGAATAAATAAAACATATTATTATTATTACATTACTTCATCTAGAATTCTAGCTGCCTCTGTGGATCAGCGGTAGATTGTCGACCTCCGAATCCCAAGATAGCGGGTTCAAACCCGGCAGAGGTAGTCGGATTTTTGAAGGGCGGAAAAAAGTCCATTCGACACTCCATGTCGTACGATGTCGGCATGTTAAAGATCTCTGGTGACACATTTGGTGTTTACCCGACAAAATTCATTAAATCTCAGCCATAGACGCCCAAGAGAGTTTCGGTTTACTCGGTCTGCCATCTAGTGGGGGCCTAGAGTAAAACGGAACGTCGAAATTGACGAGCAGACAGCCAGATGGCGTCAAATTGAAATGTCTGCACACGGTAGCTGAGGCCATACGATTATTATTATTATTATTATTATTATTATTATCTAGAATTCTGTATAAAATCTAGAATTCTGTAGCAAAGCATGGGTACGTCAGCTAGTATATTTATAATTTACTTCTTCTACCTTTTCCAGAGCTTGTACACCATAATGTTTTGGATAACCCTGCGGCAGTTTATGCAAGAAAGGTTTGAGCGCCGGAGTACCAGTGCACTTCAAGACATGGCCGCACCTCTTCAGGTCTCTGTCAACACAGCTACTAGAGGTACAGTACATTACAGATATTTATATTGTTCAACTTATTACAGTTTGGCTGAGATTTTGAAGTTTCTTTGCAAGATTTGTAGGAAAGTAGGCCATCAAACATAACCATGTGTATTTTCATAAAGTAGTAAATAAGCTACAAGACAACAGGCTATGAATAAAAATAGGAGTAAACCAAATCCCATGGTGCAACAGCCCCAAAGGTCCATGGCCTACCAAACGACCGTTGTTCAGGCTGTAGGCCTGCAAATTAAGAGGTGTCATGTGGTCGACATGATGAATCCTCTCAGCCATTGTTCTTGGCTTCCTAGGCTGAGAGGATAGGATTATTCTCAGTAAACACAATGATAGGTCAGTGAGCAATGAAAGCAATTGAAAGGAGAGAGAAGAAATTGTAGCTGGAACCTTGCTTCATTAATCTCTTCTTTCTCCTCTTTCTACTCAGCCCTAATAAACTTTTCTGCTTTCCAGCTTCATCAGAGGAGTGAACATCAAAACTAACTGAGGGAGCTATTCTTGTGAGAGATTCTCAGTATAAAAGTGTGAAGTATGGCCTAAGTATAAAGGTGGAAAACATGGAAAAAGAAGAGAGAAATTATAAGTGTGTATAAATTTTCCTTCTTATGCTCTACTTCTCTGAACAAGACCAAAGAGAGCTCTTGAGATTTGCTTACTCAAGGAGTATTATTAACCTATCCATAGATAAAGGAAACAAGAAATTAGCTTACCAAGAGTTGGGAATAAAAATAAGAAGCCAAACAAGAAGATCTTAAAAAATGAAAGGAGAGGCCAGTTACAGAGTTGAAGGTCATGTGTGACTAATGGAAGGTTTCTTTTGCATGTTTGTTCATATATCTTTCAAAAATTCTTTTTGTGATGAATCATAGTGATTATTGTTTAAGAGGAAGTAGTCTACAATTTGACAACCATCCTTGATGCTTTCTTTGCCCACAATAGCCTGTTATGTTCTTCCTTGTACGTGTTCCTATCCTCCCTCCTAGTTCGGTATGGTAATTAGAGGAAAGAGGGCAATTAGAAGATCAGAACAGAAGTTTGAAAATATTGTATAAAGAAAGAGAAGACTGGACAACGAAAGTGGGGAGAATGTGTGTGGATAGATGTTGGAGCAGCAGGTCTTCCTAACAAACTTAACTGAAGTGATGATTTTAAATACAGCTTATCTGTTGCTACAAGTTTTATTTCTCAATGTCCTTAATCTTAATCTAAATTACAGTCTTGACTGATTTATGAGACTTAAAGCCACTCCAATTTGGATATATTTAGAAATTACCTTTTATTTTTTAAAAATATTCCATGTGCTCTGTCTCAGTCCTTGTTTCACTTCAACTCACATCTTGTTCATTTTCAACAAATATCTTTCCATATTATTTTGGCAGGTAGAGTTGGTTTATTATTTTATTTGAAATATGCTGTTTCATTTCAAACTTAAGTCACATCTCATTGGTCTAGATTATGGGAATGCACCCGGGAGATAGTGGGTTAGAATCCCACTGTCGGCAGCCCTGAAGATGTTTTCCGTGGTTTCCCATTTTCACACCAGGCAAATGCTGGGGCTGTACCTTAATTAAGGCCACGACCGCTTCCTTCCCACTCCTAGGCCTTTTCTATCCCATCATCACCATAAGACCTCTGTGTGTTGGTGTGGCGTAAAACAGATTATTAAAAAAATACATTTCTTTTTGCTAGGTTTTACAGAACAGCAACCACCAAGTTCAAGCCCATTCATGTCAAAATTAGGTGACATGATGAAACATTTTCTTACCAAATTTTGGATTTGGATTGTCGCTATCATGCTGTTTGTGATTGGTATAAGTGGAATGCGAATGACTATATTCCGTATTGTGTATATGGCTCTCTTCCTCATCTTCGTTCTTACATTTCAGGTAAAGTACGAAATGGTATTTAAACAGTAGTATTTGTCTTGATATAGATTTGAATACATAACAGTATGCTCCTTTCTTGTTCCTTTACTAGCTATCTTATGGTGCGTGGAGGAAAATCATGTATGGTTTTTGGGCTGTGGTTATTGGCTACTCAATGTCCATCCTTGTACTGGTGTACACCTACCAATTTGAGGCATGCCGTGAGAACTGGCTGAAGTTAGGCGTATCTGTTACATTGTAAGTAATTAGAATATTATTTGAATGTGAATCAAGCTGTCTTATAAGAGGAGGGTCTGACATGTGCTTCACTAATTTTTATAAAATTTTGCAGTAGCGTTCTATGCTGAAAATAAAGAGATGCATATTTTGGCATTTTGCTAGACCCTCCCCAGTTTTTGAAAAAATCAATCACTGCGTCACAGTCTCTCACTTGATGGTACCTGGCATGCTAAACCTCTCGTAATTTTTTCGAGATTTTCAAAATCGCTTTCTTCGGAAGTTTTTGAGAGTGATGCGCTACTACTTTGCAAGTGTGTTTTTTTTTAAATGTAGTACTACCAACCTACAAAGTTTGAACAAAATCGGTGATGCGGACATCGTGACCACCTCTTGTTAATCCAAAGGCTGCAGTTTACAAGATGACGGATGGTCAGTGCAATGAATCCTCTTGGCTGTTATTCTTGGTTTTCTAGGTTGTGATTGCCATCTCACAGTCAGGTAGCTCCTCATTTGTAATCACTTAGGCTGAGAGGATCTTTAACCACCCTCAGGTCCAGGTAAAAATCCCTGACCTGGCTTGGAATCAAATGTGAGATCTCCGCTTGACAGGTAGATACTCTACCCCTAGACCGTGGGGGCAGTAGAAGAAAAATAAGGTTTATTTTGATTTTTTCATACCATTGTACATTCATACATTGCACATATATGGTCAGCCATGCTGAGGTAATTTAATATAGCGAAGCTTCGAATAAATTTTGACAGGAGCGACTTTGAATTACTATCACAACCCATAGTAGACTGCAGGGAATCTAATTCAGTCGCTCCACTATCACTAAGAGCACTGAATGCAGTTTTCACACATTTTGGTCGAAACTGGCCTGTCTCGTTCTATAGTAAGTTCTTTATATAAACATAGTTCAGACTGAAATTAATTTGCTGTATATTTAGATATGTATCCATTCTTATGTATATGCTCTCCTCTCTCAAGGCCCAGTTTAGTACAATTCTGAACAACCTACTTTTCCTTCACACTCCTAAAATTCTCCTCCTCAAAAGTACAATAATGGTCAATTATTATGAATGATTAAGTACAACATAACCTTCTTTCTTTTCACAGGCAAGCAGACATTGGTCTGGAAAAGTTTGAGACTGGGCAGCTCTTCATTCGCCTTCTTACTCCTACCTTTTTTGTAGTTATCACTGTGATACAGATGCATTACTTCCATAAAGATTTTCTTGCTATCTCTGACATCAGAGTGAGGTAAATTATCACATTTGTTAGTCTGCATGCCATATTATTTCTATCATTTCTATACAATACATTTTGTTTGTTTGGTCAAAATATGATATCACATTTCATGCTACTGTGATGCAGTACTTTTTCCATTCTAAATACCTCTGACTTTGTTGATAAACTTAACCATGATAGGTTAAAATGAATGTTTGATCCATATTGACTAGTTTGAATGTCTGAATTATCGAAGTTGCTACCACTCATGTCTCAGCTCGTTGATCGAAAGGTTTTTCTAGAATAATTTTTATTATTTGAGTCCACTTTTTTACATAAATCAATAAAAAACATGATGTACTGAAAAGGTGGACTCAAAAAAGTAAAAATTATTTTAGAAAGATACACGTTGCTCAATATGGATCCAACGATGAGATTTATAACTTGTAAAATCGAAAGGTTGTCGAGAAAGTTCAGAGCAATTTTTACAAGTGAATGGTTGAGCATTTGTGGCGTGATAACAGATTATCATCACTGGCTTCTCTGTAAGGTGGCCACAGTTCAAATCGCAGAAGTATTGATCCTATGTTTAACCAGCAATAAGTTTATGGTGCTGGTTAAATTCAGTATAACCAGTTATGCTGCAATAAATAAATGTTTAAAATTAGCTGAAACCAGCATTTTGGATAAGTTGAGAATAGTCACTGTACATAATAGGATAATGTAGGAGAACTGTTTTTAGAACCTGCTTTATGTCAAAGAAAACTTTATCTGATAGTATTTCAGATCACAAAATTTGGTGGGATAGGAATGAAAAAAAAAAAAAAAAAAAAAAAAAAAAAAAAAAAAAAAAAAAAAAATTGAGTAAGAGGAGAGAATGGAAAGTAATCTGTAGTGTTATAAAGCAACAAATGTGGCCAAAATTTTGCTGCAATGGGTAAAATGGCACCAAGTGAGGAGTGGCTATATGGTTTGGTTCACTTCGCTGTAAGCTTGCATTCAGGAGTTAATTGGTTCAAACCCTATAGTCAGCAGCACTGAAGATGGTTTTTATGTAGTTTTCAATTTTCACACAAGACAAATGATGGGGCTGTACCTCAATTAAGGCCATGGTTGTGTCCTTCCCAGTGTTAGCCCATCATCACCATAAGGACTGTCTGTGTCGGTGCAATTGAAAACAAATAGTAAACATTGGGATAAAACCGCTTCATAGAGTAATGGGGCTGGGGAAACTTACTGTACTTTCTGGATGAATGAAGAGTTAATTACATTAATCCATGAGCAAGAAAATAGAAGGATTACAACAATCATCGAAGTATTTCCTTGATCAGTGTTCAAGCATTGTAGAAGAATGTGGAGTCTTAGGTAGGAATTAGGTGAATAAATACCAGTGTAGTTTGAAACCACAAATGGGTTTTTCAGGACCATGTTATCAGAATGTGCTAAGTAATTTGCCAGTGCTATATGAAGAATATATATTTATTTCATTTTGTAGCCCTAGAGAAAGGCAAGGCAGAATACAAAGGGTGGTACCAAAGGTAAGTTATTACAGACAGTCAGTGACATTAGACATTCAGGTTGCTCTTAGAGTTGGTGCTAAAGTTAGTTCTAGGCTTAAATTAATTACAGGAGTCAAACAAGGAGATTGCTTAGTGACAAGCTCATGGTTGAACTGTATTTTTTATGACAGCATTGTAAGTAGACAAAACTTTCGATTAACCAGAATAATTTAGGGTTAAGGCTTCCCGGATAAGTAAAATCGCGGTTAACCCACAAAAAGTTAAAAATACAGGCGTACTGAGAGTAGAGTTAAAATGATAATAAATTACACTATTGTATTGTTTTTTATTAACTTACCCAATATGTTGCAGTAAAAGTAGCACTTAGCACAGTTAATAAATGGAAAAATAAACAGCACTTTTGGTTGAAACTAATAAGGCAAAGAAAAATATTCAGACTATCTAACTTTGTTTCTGAAAATAATCATTCATGTTTTTCTGCTTTTATACGGAGAAACATTTTTTCTTTATTTGACTTCTCAAGTTTCTGAAAAAAAATTTATGTGATGAAAACATCATCCTGGTAATATTATCCCGACCCTTTGCAATTCTGTATTACTGTAATTCCTAACACTTGTGCATTTTTAGTGTTTTTGATATCGCGGTTAAGCCGCAACGCGGTTGATCCGATTACGGTAAATCGGGAGCTGAGTGTATGGAGAAATTGCTATATTAGCAACTACTATTTTGTGCAGAAAAGTCAATTTTGCGTCCACACATGGTAAGTTTATAAACATTTTCTGGAAATTGTGTATTTGGTGAAATAGTAGGTATGCTGTTCGATAGTAGGCCTGTAGGCATCATTATATTTAGTTACATTTGTTAAAACATAGCATTAAAACAAAAAAGGTGACCTAAAAGTCAGGGAATTGAAGGAGGATGATTTCCTTATTCTAAAACGCTAAAAGGCAGGGAATTGAAGGAGGATGATTTCCTTATTCTAAAATGCTGACCTTGGGGTTCAAATACAAATCTTCTACTCTCTGGACAGATCTGCTTCCATTCTTCTTTTCTCTGTTTGAAGTAATTGACCATGCAGTACATAAATGCTTCATTCTGTTTAAGAGCTTCAAGTGGTCCTAAAAGAGACTCCAGTACTTATAAATCAGAAGGTAGCTCATCTGCTGCTGGTGGTCAGGAGACTGAGGAAGAACTTGAAGAAGAGCCACCAAATTACCAAGAGGTTACAAATCTACCATCTATACGTGATCTTAAACGTAAGTGCTGTACTAATTCTGTATTTTCAAATTATTTATATATATATGAAAGAGAGAAAATCCACCTTGGATAGCTGTCCTAATACTAAGAAAACCACAAATGTTAATTAATCAGTTCACTGACTAATCTATGAAGACATGTCGTATGTACGTCAAGCTACTCATAACCTAACTCATGTAAAACCTTCAGTTATTATGTTTAATATATTTTAATTTTTATTAAATGATAAGTATGACTATACCCTGTAAATATGCATTGCACATTTGTATAACCTCAAATACTTACTGTGAATACGTCTAACCTCCAAGTCCGTGTAGTCAACAACTGTAGAAAAATCTGCAATATATGTATATTGGGTATAATCCACTATCATTCTGATACATACGGAGGTTTATGGAAACTTACTCAATGATTTATTATCCAGATACATGTAGAAACATTAGGAATGTAATAGACTTGTCCATATGCGTTTATAAACGGTAATTGAACATTCAAATTTGATCTACTCCAGTCGAGAGGCTGGTCGATCGATTGTTCCCTGTGTGTTCCATTTAGAGTGCTACAACTTGATTGCAAGAACATTTCCAGAAGTCGATATTTCTAGACTGTTTACCAAACAGTACCAGGTGTATGCATAAGCTTTTGCTGGTTTTTGTGGTAAAGAAAACGCACAATTTTCAAGGGAAATTCATTTTTTGTTTAATCAAAATATTGGCCATCGGCTTCTACACACTCCATCCATCTTTCAAGAAAGTTATGAATACCATGCCAGAAAAACTGCTTGTCTTTTGCAGCAAACCATTCGTCGAGCCATTTTCCAACTTCCTCGAAATTGCTGAAGTGCTGTTCTGCAAGCACGTGCTCCATTGATGCAAAGAGGCGATAGTCAGATGGCGCCAGGTCGGGGGAGTATGGCAAGTGTGAAAGGATGTCCCATCCAAGCGATTTCAAGGTGTCTTCCACTAGTTTTGCTGTGTGAGACGGCGCATTGTCATGTAACAAAATCACGTTGCCATGTCTTGTGGCCCATTGCAGTTGTCTTTCAATCAATGTGTGATTTACAATAGCATTGTGCATTAACGGTTTTGCAGGGCTTCAAGTATTCATAATACACAATACCACTCTGGTCCCACCAGGCACAAGCATGGTCTTCTTGCCGAAGCGATTTGGCCGTGGTTACTTCTTCGTAAACTTCGAACTGTTGTATGTTTCTAAAGCAGTCGGCTGTCCTGCTCAGTCTATGGTGCCCATTGTTCCTTAACACATTGACGACTGGCCCCGGAGATCTCCTTTGTACTGCAGCCAGCGGTTGTTGACAGGCCCTGGATATCTCCGTTTTTATGCACGATCTTGTAGCTTGTTGTGCTACCTGTTAGCTATAATTTTAATTACTTTCAGTCATGTCGTGGAGTAGAGGGATCGTAGATTTTAATGTTGATGTATTTTTTTATTGTACGATCTTTGTAGCCATGGAAACTCCGTATATACATGGGTGTTGTTACGCGCTGAGAATCATTGTACAGGATGGCGTGCCCTATATGACGACAAACGATTTCAACATTTATATGCAGATTCATTATCTGATGTGCCACATGGGTGATAAGCCCTGAGAATTCTTGTAGTTTCGAGTCGACAGTAGTTGACGGCCTACGAGAATTCCCGCTTTTATGCACCTTGTATTTTCTTGATTTTTGATGAAATTGTGGGTGAGATTATGAGTTACAAACGGTGTAGTCATGGAATATAACTTATCGCTGCACCTTTCTTTCTTTAAATCTTCATGTATTTAACAAAATAACGTCAGATATATAAAGATATTCCGTGGAGCACCCATGCAGATGTCAACATTGCGTGGCATTTTTAGTCACAAGTAACTAATCTCATGTTTGTTCCATGTTGAAGGTAACAATTCATGAATTGTATTGAATAGGTGGCTACAATAAATTTTATTCTAATAGAATCTTGCATATTTAGTTGCCGACGGCTACCGATAATTGTGATTAATTATGTACTGACTGGTTATAATAGGTACCGAGTGACAGTGAATTAGATATTTTTAATGATTAACAGCTAACACTAAACGGGAAGTAGCCGTAAAGAGAAATCCTTGCATACTTGAAAACAATAAGTGTACGAATGGCACAGATACAGCATTCATACTACACTGTGCTAGAAAGATTATTGAATGAGCCACAGACAGTATTGCTGTGAAAAGCATTACAATGTATAGACTACGAAGCAACCTAGTGAGTACATGTTCCAAGCATGAGGTCGATATCTTTAATACATTTCGAGTTACAGTAGTTTGAGTGCATCAGTGTAGTTTCTTTCCTGGAGGCTTGAACTATCTGGTCCGCATGGGGTAGCAGCCTCCGTTCAGCGCCCGTCGTCAATGTGTTAAGTGTTCTCCAGAAACCAAGAATGTGACGAAGGGTTTCAGTCTCATTGCACTCATGGCAAAGGCATCTAGGCTTCTCCTGGAAAAACTATGAACTGTGATAACATTGCAGTTCATTTTTATGATCGTCCACTGAGAAGAAGATAGTCCATTCTTTGTTGATATCCAAGTATTATATTTCTTCCACTCCAGGAAAAGATTCACCTCTGCCATGATAGGGTTAGCTTTTTCACGTTTCAAAGTCCTGATCATGCAGTTTAATTTTCTTTACTTTGAGCTGTTCATCAATTTCTAGGTTAAGATGTCTTAAACTGTTGTGAATGTCTTCTTTGAAATTTCTGGGATGTTGTAAAAGCATACTGGGACTGCACATGAGGCAGTTGCATATATTAATGTGTTGAAAAAATGCTTCCCATGAAGCCTTCATAGCACTCAAACCATGGACTGTTCTAGACAAATACAGCAATGCAATTAAGGAAATTGGAAACTAAAATATATTTTTATTTTAGTAATTCTGACACCAATGTGTGTTTGCGACAGGACAGAATAGCTCACAAGTTCTTTGTAAATAATTGAATTGTTGGTTTCATAAAAGAAATATCAGTGAACTTACGGATATGAACCCTGGTGAATTCTCTGACTGGAGGGGCTGTAAATGTTATTAAACTCTACCCTGCCTATAATATTTATCCAAAGAAGGAGAGAAGAATTAACAGTTACATGAAAAAAAAAAAAAGAACAAAAGGAACAATTTTATAATCATAGATACTAAGTCAGCAATTTCACTAAGTTCATTAAAACACAAAAATTTCCTGGTTTTGCCAACGTCACTGTCTCGTCTTGCCTCCTAAGCTCAAGCTCAAATTTCCTGCAAAACATAAATGCATACGGTATATTGGTTTATTAGGAATGTAGCAAATTTTAACCACTTCCTCATTCAAAGGTTTTGTTTTGAGCCTGTATACAGAATCTAATTGACAGCTCTTTCAAGCATCACAAATTCAAAACCATTATTTATGTGCTTTTCACCTGCCCTATGTTTTTAACTTTCTCACTAATGTACTGTATCTGAAATAACATCTAAAATTCATGCAGGATCACCATCATTCATTACAAATAAAGTGTAACAAAAGAATGTGTTCCTAATATCACATTTATCATGCTTGTTCTGCATCGTACTAATTATACAGGATATTTCATTTGTATATTAACCTCTTTACCATTTAACGTATATTTAGTGTATATGCATTTGGCTTCTAACAACAACAACAACAACATCAACATCATCAACAACAACAAGCTCGACTAGGTCAAGAATGAAACAAATGAAGTTCCAATCTAGTGGCAAGGATAGGAATTGTGCCAGCTGCCGAAACTTGTTGCACTCCACTGGGGCAATGCTTAATGACTAGCAGATGAAATGAAATGATATTGGAGAGTGTTGCTGGAATGAAAGATGACAGGGAAAACCGGAGTACCTGGAGAAAAACTTGTCCCGCCTCCGCTTTGTCCAGCACAATTCTCACATGGAATGACCAGGATTTGAACCATGGAACCCATTGGCTAATAATAATAATAATAATAATAATAATAATAATAATAATAATAATAATAATAATAATAATAATAATAATAATAATAATAATAATAATAATAATAATAATAATAATAATAATAATAATCTGAAGTGGGACTGTGGAGTCTTTAGTGATTTCTGAAGCCAAGTAGATTTTGTACGATTGATGCAGAGTGGGTTTTACTATGGAATTATGATTGGAGTTCATGGTTTCTGTAACTTCTGTCATCCAATTCATGGTGGTCTTGAATTCCTTGTTGTAATCCCAGATCATCTTGGTATATGTATTGTCTCATCCTATTGACATACCCGGCAGACTTCAGGTGGCCTTTTCTCATTTCATATGTCAGTTTATTGTTTTGCAGGTACAGTTCCTCATTCCTTCTCTTCTTCCAGGTGTGGCCTGCTTATCTGGAGCTCTTTATCTTCCTTCCTATCTTTCCCATCTCCTCAATTTCTGATTTTCTGTAGCGAGTTACATTCAGATACATTTAATACTTCTGTCTGTGTCGGTGCCAGGCTGATTGGCTCAGATGGTTGAGGCACTGGCCCTCTGACCCCAACTTGGTAGGTTTGATCCTCGCTCAGTCCTGTGGTATTTGAAGGTGCTCAAATAAGTCAGCCTCATGTTGGTAGATTTGCTGACACGTAAAAGAACTCCTGCGGTACTACATTCCGGCACCTCGGCATCTCCGAAAACTGTTAAAAGTAGTTAGTGGGACATAAAGCAAATAACATTATTATTGGCTGTATCGGTGAGTTGTAATGACTTGGTATCTTACCATATTTAGATATACGAACTTATTGATTTTATTGGGGTCTTTTTTAAATCTATGGGTTCTGGGAGAGTGTGCTTGTCATTGATTGATTGATTGATTGATTGATTGATAAAGTTAGTCTTAAGCCTTATGAATTCTTGAAATCTGTTTGGAAACAGACCAGCTGAGAGGCTGACGAGGCGGTTGTGCTGCTATCATGCTGCTGGAAAACTAACCTTTCCTTCCTCCTCTCCCCTCAACTCCATTGCACTCAATGTGCAAGGCAGGAACGTGGCTAGTGTGCTTGTGCCTTAGGGACTAAGTTGGCCAGGCCTGCATTAAACTATGATAAATTGTTGTGAGACCATGGATTTTACTTGTGTTTAATTCCTCTGAGCATTTGTGTTTAAAAATGTATGGATGTAAAGGAGAAGGCTTATAAGTCACTGCTAAGAGTATGTTTCCAGTGTATGAAGCCTTCTCCAGGATTACTTGGCTTAAGACCTGGGAAAGCTTCAAAGGAAAATAGCACTGTTTGTTGTGAGTGATTTTGGACAAACTAATAGTATTACAAAAATATTTCATACTGTGGGTTGGGAAGAATTCGGAGTAAGGAGATTAGCTGCTGGATTAACCGGTATGTTCTCAGCTGTCAATGGAGAGATGGCATGGAATGAATAAGCTTGAATAGTATTTTTAAAAGTAGAAAATCACAATATGAAGATGACAAAGTTGGTATTCAGAGGACAAATTTTGGCAAATATTCATTTATAGGAAGAGGAATTGGGGTTTAGAATAGTTTACCAACGGAGATGTGTGATAAATTTCCAACTTCCTTGAAATTATTTAAGAAAAGACTAGGTAAACAATATATGGGTTATGTGCCACCTGGGTGACAGCCCTAAGTGCAGATCAGTGGTGAGTGATTTGATTGATTGATTGATTGATTGATTGATTGATTGATTATATTATATATCCTTTTTATGTTGTTTATTTTCTATATTTAAAATTTCTGAAATGATTCTGAATTCTTTCAATGGTTTTTATTACAGATTGGAGTTCAGCAGACTTGTGGAAACTGTGGAGTGCATTTCTCAGACATGTTGAAGAGATTATTGAACTTGTCTGGCTGTTCCTTGAACTACACATGCCAAAGATTATGTTATTTTCTGTTATGCTTCTTTGTGTATACGACGTACGTATAAATATTTTGGCACTTTCTTTATATCATCAATTTCAAGAGTAGCAAATTTAGGGAATTTGGAGTTCAAAGAGAAAGATACGAGGTCAAGTCAATAAGTATCTGCAATTTTGCTCTAATTGACTTTAGGTTGGCTCTATGGCATTGTGTGCTCACCAGCCGTTAGATGGCACCGTTATCTACGTGTGTAGTAGGTTTCAGCGTTATCAGATCAGTACAGCTTGCGCTGTTGCGATGTAAAGATGGCCACACCACTCTCTGTTTACACTAAAATGGCCGCACTACTCTCTGTTTACACTAAAATGGCCGCACTACTCTCTGTTTACACTAAAATGGCCGCACCACTCTCTGTTTACACTAAAATGGCCGCACTACTCTCTGTTTACACTAAGGAAGAACAGCGTTCCATAATCCGTTTTTTGTGGAGCGGAAATTCATAGATGGCTTTCAGCACAATACGGGGACAGTGTTTTGCTACAGAGGATGCTGCCTTTTCATGCTCTGAAGTTTGCTCTCTAGTTTGAAGTAGTGAACCCAACTCCAGTGATGATCCGTTTGAGAAACGTTTCATCTTCATTAGCATGACTGTCCTGTAGGTGCTGACAGATTCTCACACGATTGCACTTCTGCTCTTCATTGAGTTGTTTTGCAACCCATCTCAAACAGACTTTGTGAAAGTTAAGCCTGTTATGCATGATTTCATATGCAGAACCATGGCTCATGTGCATATGGTTTGCCACGTCATCAACAGTAACTTGTCTGTTATTCAGGATCATATCATGCACTTGTTCGATGTTGGCATCAGTTACGGCTACAGATGGACGCCCGGATCTTTCCTCATCCTTCACTCTCGTGCAACCCCTTTTGAACTGTTCAATCCACTGATAAACACTTTGCTGTGGCAAAACATTGTCCCCGTATTGTGCTGAAAGTAGTCTATGAATTTCCGTTCCTGGTACACGCTCAGGTCACAAAAAAAGGATTACGGAACGCTGTTCTTCCTTGATACAAACAGAGAATGACATGGCCATCTTTGTCACAACAGCGCAAGCTGTACTGATCTGATAATGCTGAAACCTACCACAGACATAGACAACTGTGCCATCTAGTGGCTGGTGAGTGCACAGCGCCATACAGCCAACCTAAAGACAATTAGAGCAAAATTGCAGTTACTTATTGACTTGCCTACATGTATAAAATATCAAGAAATATATAAAAAGTACTTAAAATTATGTACATTTTGGTGCATTCTTAGAGAATCAGTCTTGTGATTAGTCAAACTTGTATATGGAATGTATTTCAATACCACCATTTCATTTCTCTTCATATTTCCATGAAAATGTCTCTAGATATGCTATTGGGAAGGCGTATCTTTCCTAGCGAGATTAGACTGTGCCTCTTCTGTTTGTTGTTGTATATCATCATCGTCATCATCATCATCATCATCATCGTCATCATAATATAGGAAAGTTGAAAGAGGAAGACATTCATCTCAAAATCAATTGAAGGGTACATGGGCAAAAAGGGGAATGTCAGTGTAAAACAAAAAATGAATTATCACTACCCATATATACTTTTTGGTCAGGAGAATAGTTTAAGACAATGTACAACCAAGTAAAGGGAATTGTCATGGAAATATAACAAGTTTAAGAATACATGTACAATTGACGAAAGGGGAATGTCACCAGAGAACAAGAAACAAAGAGGGAATGTCAGTTTGGTATGTGGCAATGGGGATGGATTTCCAAAAGAATTTATGCATACCTAATTTATCCACTAACGACGTGATTACCGTAGACAGCTGTCACTGTTCTCCTTCAATATACATGTTTTGTCTAGTGGACACTCGGTATTCTATACATACACAGAGACAATTGCATATAAAGCAGCAGATGAAGTGTGTTCTATGTTACATTATTTTATATTTTGTGAACTTGGGGATGAGATAAAACACTTGACAATCTTCTGTGATTCTGCATGTGGACAGAATAAGAACTGGACTGTTTTTAGATTTCTCCACTTTATAGTACATCATGCCAAACTCTTCGAGTCTGTGAAAATAGTATTTCCAATTTGTGGGCACTCTTACTTAGAGTCCGATAGAAACATGGCACTAATTAATCAGAAATTTGCAACTGCAACGCCAGGAGACTGGGCGGATCATTTTAAAAGTGCCAGAAATAAGCTCTTCCCTTTCCATGTAATCGAAGTTGATCAACCAATGATTCGTCTGTGGACCAAGTTTTTTTATTCCCTTGTACAGAAAAGTTGCCCTTTTAAAACAAGTCCTATAAGGGAACTTGTCATCTCCATTGAGCATCCACAATTCATGGAATACAGAGACAGTTACAATGGCCATTGGGAACGACCTGTTGTAAATGCTTCAAAATCAACTCCACACTTTCCAGAAACACCAGTTAGTGAGTTTG
Source organism: Anabrus simplex (assembly GCF_040414725.1). NCBI lineage: Eukaryota > Metazoa > Arthropoda > Insecta > Orthoptera > Tettigoniidae > Anabrus > Anabrus simplex. The sequence continues at coordinate 72,622,813 of NC_090268.1, read as the reverse complement.
TTCTTCCAGAGGCATCTTATGAACGTAAGTGCAAGAGTTAGTGTACATGAAGTTGCTGTACATTCGCAAACATGCTGGCAAGATTGAGATTTTAAATCTGTAATTTATTTCTATTTTGGGTTTACATCCAATCTCTACAGCAAAATTTTCTGATCTGCGCGTCCTTAGATCATTTTGTGGACCAGAGGGAAGATCATTCATTGATACACTTCCTCACTATTCATTGACAGGTTATTTGTTAGGTTTTGTTAAAAGTGACATTCCCCTTTATTTTCGTGACAAATGTGTATTTACTTCATTTTCCATTTTTTTTTTTTTTTCAATTATAAAACTTAATTCTATATTTTCATTTACACTACCAATACATTAGGCTAACGTTACATAATATAATACTTTATGTACATGTATTATTGTAGACAGTATTAAAGGTTGAAACTTTCAAATTCAGTTATCTCAGTTTGTAGAAGGTATGACATTCCCCCTTTTCCCCGTGTACCCTTCAATTGCTAGCTAGGTTATTAGCATAATCAGGGGTTTGAAGTTACATTATTTGGTAATATTATAAACTAACAAGATACCCAAGCTTCGGTACGGTATTATACTGACATTTATAATTAAATGCTTAACATTTTATATATAATCCGCCAAAATTCGCGATCTGATGGCAAAGTTCGTCCCATTTTCAATCTTTCTTTCCAACAATTGATTTCGTACTTCCTGGGCTAGCTCCAGGTATTTTGCCCGGTAAGTTGGCTCCCTAAATCTTTGCCATCATTTACTATAAGCATTTTTAATATGGGTCAAATCCTTATGAGATCCGACTTGGTGTTGTCTTGGGTACCTCGATGGTACAGAACCTGCGGCCGGACTGCATTCATAGCCATTATCCGGCCAGGCCCGTTTCCAGAGCGGTTCGCACATTTTAGCGGTTTGCACATTTTGACAACGGTCCAGAACACTGTTATTATTATTAGGGTGGGTGATATTAGTTGAATTTAGGTTGTTGTTGTTATTATTATTATTATTATTATTATTATTATTATTATTATTATTATTATTATTATTATTATTCTGGGGTTTCCGTGGAGCAGAAAGAGGTGAAAGAAGGTGATGGTGTTCAATGGGTCTAACTACAATATCAAAAATTAATTTAAAACTTTAAATAATTCTTTTCAAATTTCAAACCTAATAAGTTTCTTCTCTGGGTGAAGACAAGAACGATCAGGTACAATAACAAGAATTGGAAAACCCAAGAACAGGGAATTTAACAGTCTTGTGCTTCAAGCTCCAATTTTACCCTACGCAAACGTTGCGTTAGTCAGATAAGGAGAGATATCTCCCAATACACAGTGTTAACGAGCACTTGGCTTCAACAGTAACAATTTATGGCCTTCCAAATGCACCCCTCAATATTACTGGAAATTCAGAAAAGAGCTTACATGCTCTCTGACATTAACCCATTGCTTACAGCCCACTTAAGGCAACATTACACAAAACCTTACAATCTCTGGCCTCTCGAGGCACAATTTACAATTTTAACAAAAAATTAGTACACAGGGGTATTTAGTACCCAACCTACTGGGCCTTCATGGAAAAAGAACAGGTTAAATTACTGGCCCAAACACAAAATTAATGGAGGCGTACACTTGCATTCCTAGAACATTACATATAAAACACTAATTGGGGTCTTGGCCCGATGATGCAGAGGCTAATCCCAAGCTACTGAGGTGACTAGAATGAAGGTTAATTTAACACTTTACAAAAAAGAGAAAAAGTTACAAAATCATAGTCACCTCAAATTAAGTTGAAGGGGAGCTCGAAAGGGTAACGCACTCTCTATCCCCGATTTACAGTTTAAGACTTTATGAAATTTTACATTAGCCAAAATAAAATTTACATTTTTGAAAACAGGTTACATAGTTAGAAATTAGGACCTTCCCCTCGTGTAAGTCTGCGGAGGTAGCTACAGAAAAATCTCTTAATGGCTATTACCTTGGCTGTTGGACTGCCTGACGAAGACTTGACACACACTCTCTCAGAAATACGGTGATCCAAAGACAAGGTAGCCAGAAAAGCCGCAGCTTATATACGCGAGGGTACGGTTCTAGAGGGTTCTGGACTAATCCGGACACACCCTCTCAATTTTATTGGTAGAATCAAAAGATACACGCAAAAACCAACAAGAAGCTTGTGATAGGCTGAAAAATAATTACAGAAAAATTGTGATTGGTCAGATTCAAAAACTGGCAAAATGAGAGAGAAGTGTTGCAAACCTAGAAATATATACATATAAAAATGAACCTTAATTTAGTTGGGAAACATAAGAACACAAAACTTCTTTAAATCACTAATTCTTCCATCTTGCACCAGAGTGCATGACCACAGTTTTTTGTACAGACATCTATGGAGAAAAGTTCGAACATCTTGATGTACACCAAAACAAAACAAAATAAATCTAATCAGTTTAGGAAACTTAGAAATGACAAATTTCTCAATTATTCAGTAGTGACATCTTCTGATCAATGTACCAACTTCATGCAGTAGCAATTTCACGTTTTGTTCGATAGGGAGAGTTCTTTATTGGCACTTCTTTTAAATGAGCGGAGTTGAGGTGTACCTCCCGGTACAATTATTATTATTTTTATTATTATTATTATTATTATTATTATTATTCAAGACTGCTACTTGGCGGTAAATTACACCAGCTGCCATTGTCATTGCTGACAATGTGACCAGCACCATTGTCGCGTATAGGCAAGTGTGCGGGATTTCTGGCGATACGAATGATATACTTCCGTGCATTATTGACCTTATTATAGAGGTGAACAATTGCACGGTCAATATCATTCCTATAGTTTATTTCAAATGTGCTTAAATTTTAATATGCCAGGAGAATCTACTGTAATCTAACTTTAAGGTCTCAAAGGAAAAGATGGCTCTTGAAAACGAACCCAGGAATGATTAAAAATGATTGGTTCATGATCAGAATCAAGTACATTATGAACAGGAAAATCAATTGGTCTCAGCTCCTTTTTCACCTTACCGCCATTAATTTGATTGCCCCCCCCCCAAAGAAAGAAGGCATGTTTCTTTATGTTTAAAGAAGATATCAAATACCAATGTTCACGTCTTGTTATCTTCAGTTTTGAGATATAATTATCCCCATAAAAAGAATTCACTTTTTTCACTTCCTTTCACACTTCCTCCCCCCACCCCCTTCTCCTTAAGTGAATTATCTGGGGGAAAGTACTTGTTTCTTTATTAGTAAAGTATCTTCTAAATACCAATTATCACGACTGTAACATCTTCAGTTTTTGAGTAATGTGTCCTCATAAAAGGAATTAAACTCCTTTTCACCCCCATCCCTAAGATGATTTTCCCCCAAAAAAGCATTTCTCTTTATTTTTAAAGGAGATTCCAAATACCAATTTTCAGGTCTGTAATATCTTCAATTTCTGAGATATAAGTATCCTCATGAAAGGTATTCAACCCATTTTTCATTCCTCTTAGAGGGATTTTACAGAAACAAAAAAATACATGTTTCTTTATTTTTAAAGGAGATTCTAAATACCAATTTTTCCATCTGCAAAGTTTTAAAGTTTTGAGATATAGATGCACATTTAAAAAATTCACCCCCTTTTTCACTCCCTTAGCTACGGAATATCCAAAAATCCTCCCTTAGTGAGCACCTACATTGTAATAGAAATGTATCCTCAAAATTTCATTTCTTTATGTCCAGTAGTTTTGTCTCGGCGATGATGAGTCAGTCAGTCAGTCAGCCAGGACATGTTCTTATATATATATATATATATATATATATGATAGCCCCACAGTGTAAGGGTCACGTGTCTGCCTTTTACCCAGAGACTATGGGTTTTATTCCTATATAGTTCAAGTATTTTAATCCTGAACTGAGGGCTGGAATGGGTTTTACTCAGCCGTGTGAAACCAATTATAGAGTTGTACGATTTGAAAAGCAGCATACCCAGGCATGAAAGCCAAGCAGTATGGCTAAGAAAATCTCTTGCACTGACTGCAACACTCCAATATCTCCGGAGGAGGAGTGGGAGGAGGAGGAGGAGGAGGAGGAGGAGGAGGAGGAGGAGCCTTGATTATACTGAACCATAAGTTGTCACCTTTTGATCAACATTCATTTAAATAAATCTGATTACACATATAAAAAAAAAGTCTATTACCAACTGTATTAATTTGCTCTTTTTTAATTCCAGGTGTGTGCAGTTCACTATATTCTGCTGCTCCTCATTGTAGTTGGAATTTGTTTTGGAAGAGGAACACAGCTCATCATCATACATATTTGTTCAATACTTGCAAGCACTCTTCTGTTGGCAAAAATGATTTATCAGATCAAATACATCCAGCATAATATATATGATGTGAATTGCACGGTAAATATTTCTTCTACATAGCTGACTTATTTACTATAAATAAGAAAAATACATTTTTTTGTCATTAAAGGCATTATTTATAATGTCTGTTAATGGATGCATTATATTTTTATTTGTTCTATGTAATTTGTTCTATGTACTATACTTCTCATTACTAAAACCCATTATGTACTGGTATTGATAAGAATTAACAGTGAATGATAATAACTTCATCTTGTTTTTTTATGGTAAACTAGTTCATTTTTATTGGCCATTTTCAACTTCTGACTCCCAGGACAGGAACACTTGATGTCTCGTGTGCGCTACTAATTTTATGGTGAAAACATCTGCTGGCTAAGATGGTGGAAGGGTGGGGAATATATATTGAGAAGTATGAGAACACAAAACAGAAGTACGACTAGCAGATATGTAGTTCTTACGTATATTTGAGAAAGACTCATTCTGGTTATGAAACTTAAGAAATCACTGTTGTAAACAGAATTTCTAAAACTAGATGCTAATTTGTGACCAGAACATATTTGTGTCCAATATGAAGATATTTTTTCTCCAGAAGACCTAATGGAAGTTCATTACCTTTTTTGTTTCTGAGAGTTGATACTTTTGTGGAAGTACTATTATGATATTTACTCGCATAATTTTCCCTCTCTTTCTTACATTTTGTGATCTAAAAAATGAGCAGGGGAAAATTATGCAAACCTAAATTAAAAATGGAAATGAAAAATTCAAACACCAAGCAGTTCAAAGAACAAAGCAAAACAAGATAAACCACTCGACTCAATTATCTGAGTTACCAACACATAACCTTAATGTTGTTTTCTTATAACTAATACAAGATATAATACATTCCAACAGTGCACAGTTCTTCCTTTGGGCTCAGGCAATGACTGCATTCCTGGTGATCCCTCTCCTTTAGAACCACATTCTCCAGGACTAAGAAAAAAGGTCACTAGACTGGAGTATCAGTGCAACATTTAAGATAAATGATGATCATAAAATCAGCAGTAAAAGTTTTTAAAACCATACAAAACTAAATTGTCCTGATTCTGTGGTATGGCAGTGCTATGTAGAGCTAGGGAAACAAGCAGGCATTGGGAAAGAGATGATCCAATTAAAAGTGGCATATGAGAATAAAAGAAGTGTTCACACAAGTGATGGATGACCATGTGGAGAATTCTTCACTAGTTCTTCCCTATGTAATTCTCCCATAGTAGGACTTCATTTGTAGAAATTTTTCTGTTTACATACCTTCTTAACTATGCTATTCCATGACAATGTTCTCATATTTTTGCTCTGTTGTTTCACAAAATATAAACCATTGATAATTACACATTCTAACTAACATAATTTAACATAAATATTAAATTTTCCTAGACCCAGGCTGGACAAATCAGAAATAAATCTAGGAGCCAGCAAAATTTCTTAGGAGCCAGGCGTCGAAATTAAATTCACTATTCAATCTATAGTTTTATTAACAAATTTGATTTAATTACCTTGGCAGTACGATTCACTCCTTCCGACAGACTATAATCCTCTGTTGATTATGTCTGTCAAGAATCTCCATGCAATCAGTTTGCAGTGAAGATCTCAACTTTTATGGTAGATTCACATTATTACATACCTTTCCACATGAAGCTGTTGATGTTAACCGAACTGCAGCAATGTTCACGAGTTACCTAAGAAAATAAAATCATTCATTCATTCATAAATATCAGGCGCTTAAGAGTCTTTTTTTCCGTTGCCGTGGCTACTGGGCACTTGGGATTTGTCCAGCCCTAGCCTAGACAACTCTGAACTGCCCTATGATAAATACTGTAACTGCAACATTGTGTTTCAACATTTTAATTATTTCATGGCAAATACTACTTTTGTTGATCTATCCAGGATATTTTGCTTCCAAACATGAGTAACCAAGAACTTACTGAAGACAGGACCAATTTTACAGTCAATAATGTTGACTGGTTTGGACTTCATAAGGTCACTGGAGATCAGACGTTATCTGAACTGGTGAAGGGTTATATTGGTAAGTGATGGTTTTTTATAATTTGTTATTTTCTCAGTATTCTGTTCGTCTGTTAGCCCATTGTTCTTCTGTTAGCCCAATTTTTAATTAGTAGTGTTGAAGGTAGCACTCTAAATCAGTGGTATTCAAACTTTTTGGTTGGTGTATCCCCAAACTCCAATTGTTTTACCTTTGTACCCCCGAAGTATGATTATATTGCAATTATACCATAAATGATTTATTCAAAATTAGCTTTTCCACCTATTCAATACAATAATTTTTCAATGCAGATGTTTACATTAAATCATATGTAATGTCAGTTCACTATGGACCAATTAGAATGAAATTCATAGTTCTTAATTATACCATAAATAACAAATGTTTGCTGCTGTATGCTAATTAATATTAACTATCTTATATACATAAAATAAGAGTTTTGTCTGTACTTTGCTCAGAATTTAAAAAGGATGGTATTTCTGTATCAGTCGTGTCCATAGTGAAAAGGATGTGCACTTTTTAATTTTCCATAATTTCTGTCCGGTCTGTCTGTCTGTCTGTCTGTCTGTCTGTCTGTCTGTCTGTCTGTCTGTCTGTCTGTCTGTCTGTCTGTCTGTCTGTCTGTCTGTCTGTCTGTCTGTATGTATGTACACCTACCACGAGAAAACAGCTGAAGAGAATTTCATGAAAATCGATATGTAAAGTCCGGGAATAATTCGCTACACTCTAGGTCATAACTCGTGCATTTCTTTGAGAGTGACCTGGTGAGATCATAAAGTACATAGGTGTGTACCAAGTGGAACAAAATATAATTATTTCAATGATCAAGTATAATGAAGTCTAATTTCTGGAAACATTTTGATACTACTTATTTTTACAGGTTCTACTATAAAATTGTTTTGCTAAGTTACGTGCGCACATGTTTTTTACTGTAGGAAATATGTTATTCAGTTGTATGAGAACATAAATGTGACAAGTGTGGACAAATTACTAGTGTTAACATGTGAAGAAAAATATTTTCAGATGTAGAGAGTAAAATAGTATTTTATCCATTCTTTTGTCGATGTTTACATTAAAGTTAGCAGTGATAGTTTACTGTACTTGATAGTTTAAAAAAAAGTTGACAACACAAACTAAAACTAGAAAGACATTAACAAGGAGTAGTTTGGTAGAGGGAGTACAAAACAGAAATAAGGACAAAGTAGAAAGCACAAAAGAACAAAGGCATTTTGCACCCTGCCATTTTCATATAAATGTGCTTCTGCTTAAAAGTCTTTGTAGCAGAGTAATTTTTCTATGCTGAAAGCTGCATAATTGAATCCTGGCACAGTCTGTTGGTGTTAAAGACTGCTGATCTGTTTTCATAACCAAGTTCCAGCACAAATTTCCAGCCTTTGAAAACTGTAGACATATGAAGGAATAGTATCACATTGCATCATCATCATCACCATCATCATCATCATCATCATCATCATCACCATCATCATCATCAAGCAAGTTGGCTACATGGTCCAGGTCACGAAGTTATGAGCTTGCATTTGGTAGATAATGTGTTTGTGAACACCTCTGTCAGCAGCTTTGAAGATGTTTTTCTGTGGTTTCCTATTTTCACACTAGGCACATGCTAGGAGCTGAATCTTAATTAAGGCCATGGCTGCTTCCTTATGTACTAGTCCTAACGCTTTCTTACTCCATCATTGCCAAAAGAACTGAATTGGTGCAACATTGAAATACTTGCAGAACAGTGTATTTTTCCCCTTCTTTCACTTTTCTTTCTTTATTTTTATCAGAACATTGCAAAATGGAGGCACATAAAAGGAACATTTCATGTACAACATTAAAATATATCATACAATAAAAATCTAACAGTAAAACTCTTAATTACACTAAGATGCCTGGTACTGCATTACTTGTAGAACCACATCTGTACTGTACATGAAATCTTCCTAGATGCAGGTTACAGGAGCCAAAGGGCAATGAATAAGATGGTTCATAGTCTGGGTTTCTCCACATGCTCATAGTACTCTTTCATTATCTCCCACATATCCCCATTTCTGAAAATTTTCCCTGCATCTTCACACTCCTGTTCGAAGTCTGTTTAGGGTCTTTCAGATTTTCCAGTCAAACTCATGATCTGGAGGAAGTTGTGTTCTGGTAGTAACCATGCAGACAGTTCTGTAGATTGGGTTCTCCAAAGTTCTATTGTGGTTCTTTCCAATCATTTGTTGAGAATTGTAGTATTTGGGAAGAAATTCCTTTGAGATTTTAGTCTTGCATGTGATGGAATATATCCATACAGAGTGTACTGTTAATTTTTTATAGCCTTAGTTTTGTCCTGAAGTGCTCCAGCCATTGTTGTACTTTGTCAATTGATGTTGGCCTGAGGCAGCTTGCCATATATATCTACTTGGTGTGTGTGGATTGGCACCATACAGGACAGACATATTCACCAGCAGAGAAACATAAGGACAAAGCAGTTGTCTGCAAAGTTTGTGGATGTAATTATTATAAAATAATACACTCTTGATGAATCGAAAGGCCCACTCATGAAACTAGAACTTAAAGAGAGGAAGATCTTGAGGAGGATACTAAGACCCATAAGAGATGAGGATCAGGCACAACAATGAGCTCTATGAACATCAGAAAGACATAGCATGGTCACATGTATGAGGAAAAGGTGACTGACCTTCTATGGGCATATGATCCGCCTGAAACCCTGCAATCTCACCAACAGCATCCTCACAGTGACAAGTTGGGTAAAGTCTTCCAAGGCCAAGTGGATCACCTCAATAAAATCAGACCTAGAGGAACTGCAGATCCCATTAGAGACCACAGGCCATCCTACAGGTAGTCTTTCCACTGTCCGTCACAAGCAAAGAGAGTACAAGGACCACCAGACCTAAGTGGATGGATGACCGAACTCGATACCTGCAGTCATTTAAGTGCGGTCAGTATCTACTATTCGGGAGATAGAGGGTTCGAACCCCACTGTCGGCAGTCCTGAAGATGGTTTTCCGTGATTTCCCATTTTCACACCAGGCAAAGGGCCACAGCTCCTTCCTTCCTTCTGCTACCCCTTTTCTGTCCCATCATCACCAAAAGACCTGTCCGTGTTCGTGCGACGTCAAGCAACTAGCAACAAAAAAACAAAACAAAAAACAAAAGTGGATAGATGGAAGGAAGCAGGCACACAGCCAGAAAATGAAAGCTTACTGGGCCAAGAAAATGCAGAAGAGCAAGATGAGCCCTGTGGTCCCTAGTAGGCCAAAACAAACCAAAAATAAATACATACATGCATACATGTACAAGAGGGTAATGGACATTTGCTATGCACAAACTATTGAACTACCGGGTGAGTTGGCCACGCGGTTAGGGGTGCGCGGCTGTGAGCTTGCATCCGGGAGATAGTGGGTTTGAATCCCACTGTCGGCAGCACTGAAGATGGTTTTCCGTGGTTTCCCATTTTCACATCAGACAAACGCTGCTGCTGTACCTTAATTAAGGCCAGCCGCTTTCTTCCAACTCCTAGGCCTTTCCTATCCCATCGTCGAGATAAGACCTATCTGTGTTGGTGCAACATAAGGCCACTAGCAAAAAAAAAAAAAAAAAAGAAACTATTGAACTATCTAAAAGGTACGGTCATTTCTGATCCAGTGTTGGAGTGTTTTATTATCCAGGTAGATCCAACATACATCTGTCGGACCAAAGTAACTCACGTACCATAAAGATATACTGTATAATATTTGAAGGGTACACGGGAAAAAGGGGGAATGTCATGTCTTCTACAAACCGAGATAATTAAATTTGAAAGTTTCAACCTTTAATACTGTCTACAATAATACATGTACATAAAGTATTATATTATGTGACGTTAGCCTAATGTATTGGCATTGTAAATAGATAATAATGAAAATATATAATTAAGTTTTATAATTGAAAGAAAAATGGAAAATGAAGTAAATACATATTTGTCATGAAAATAAAAGGGGAATGTCGGTCTTATGAATACATTATCATGGAAATAAAGGGAAATGTCACTTAACAAAACCTAAAAAATAACCTGTCAATTAATAGTGAGGAAGTGTATCAATGAATGATCTTCCCTCTGGTCCACAAAATGATCTATGGACGCGCAGATTAGAAAATTTTGCTGTAGAAATTGGATGTAAACCTGAAATAGAAATAAATTACAGATTTAAAATCTCAATCTTGCCAGCATGTTTGCAAATGTAGAGCAACTTCATGTACACTAACTATTGCACTTACATTCATAAGATGTTTCTGGAAGAACAAACTCACTAACTGTTGTTTCTGGGAAGTGTGGAGTTGATTTTGGAGCATTTACAACAGGTCGTTCCCAATGGCCATTGTAACTGTCTCTGTATTCCGTGAATTGTGGATGCTCAATGGAGATGACAAGTTCCCTTATAGGTCTTGTTTAAAAGGGCAAACTTTTCTGTACAAGGGAATAAAAAACTTGGTCCACAGACGAATCACTGGTTGATCAACTTCGATTACATGGAAAGGGAAGGGCTTATTTCTGGCACTTCTAAAATGATCCGCCCAGTCTCCTGGTGTTTCAGCTGCAAATTTATGATCGATTAGTCCCATGTTTCTATCGCATTCTAAGTACGAGTGCCCACGAATTGCAAATATTATTTTCACAGAATCGAAGCGTTTGGCATGATGTACTATAAAGGGGAGAGATTTGAAAACAGTCCAGTTCTTGTTCTGTTCACATGCAGAATCACAGAAGATTGTCAAGTGTTTTATTTCACCCCCAAGTTCACAAAATAAAAATGATGTAACACAGAACACACTTCATCTGCTGCTTTATGTGCAACTGTCTCTGGGTATGTATAGAATACAGAGTGTCCACGAGACAAAACATGCATATTGAAGGAGAACAGTGACAGCTGTCTACGGTAATCATGTCGTTAGTGGATAAATTAGGTATGCATAAATTCTTTTGGAAATCCATCGCTATTGCCACATACCAAACTGACATTCCCCCTTTGTTTCTTGTTCTGTGGTGACATTCCACTTTCATCAATTGCACATGTATTTTTAAACTTGTTATATTTCTGTGACAATTCCCTTTACTTGGTTGTACATTGTTTTAAACTATTCTCCTGACCATAAAGTGTATATGGGTAGTGTTAATTCATTTTTTTGTTTTACATTGACATTCCCCTTTTTTCCCGTGTACCCTTGAATTTGCAATTAGCAGGTACCTACTACCTAAATTTCTCTCAGTCTCTTTACTTATTTACATAAGACTGACCTCTACAAATATTCATACCTGATATTTATCTAGAAATTTCACTTTTTTTTTTTTTTTTTTTTTCAGGTTTGATATTGGTTGCTACTTTGTTGGCTGTTGTTAACGTCCGTCAGAAATACAAGCGTCATCTACGTGGCCATTCTACAAGAAGACCTTATTTCATGTTTCCACATATCAAGAGAGTAGATGCAGATAAGGATCTCAAGAGCTGCATAAAATACTTCTTTAATTATGGTTTCTATAAATTTGGTATTGAGGTAGGCCATAATCTCAAGTATATTGGATATCTATTTAAATTTTACTACAGGTTAAATCAGAGTATGTGGGATTTAAGATGAAATATTTTGTTTAGCAATCATTGACTCAAGTAGGAAATTATTCCTGTATTTAGCATTATCTATTTAATTGAAATACATTGGCTGTGGAGCTGACAATTAAATACATCATAAACATTCAAAATTACAGTATATGTAATTCTGCCTGTAACATCCCTGAAATATGCAATTAAATGTGCTCTATAAAACTGGAATTTATTATTAGTCCTTAACATTGCACATGCTGCCTTTCTGCTATTTCTTCTTTAATGTGATTTAACATTTTAGTATTTATTTTATTTTAAAATTTATACAATTTTAGAAATATAATTAAAATTACATACAAAAATTTAGAACGGGAGATTTCAGGGAAGTTATTTTCCATTTAAATAAAATCAAAATAAACCAACGAGCAATTTAGCCTATCTCCCATGAAAAGTAATGTTCAATTGTTATTTTTAAATGCCAGAGGTGTAAGTACTAGTATTTAAATTGATTACTTGGTTCATTTCAGATTTGTTTGATGGCAACTGTTGCACTAATTGGTTCACGAATGGACTTTTATGCAGTGCTGTATTGTTTCTGGCTGTGTCTCATGTTTTCTATGAGAAGAGAGACGTTGATGAAAGTGTGGGGTTTTTATCAAATTTTCATTGTGATTGTAATAGTGGTCCAGTATGCTTTGGCTATTGGACTCCCTCCAGGATTATGTATAGGTAAGTTATTTTGAGATATGATTATAAAAGAAGAGTTATGTACAGAGGCAAGAAATGTATAGATCCATACAATGAGGAATAAGATACCGTAGGTCTGCACTATTAGAAGTTTCACTTCACTCTGATGTTTGCTTTTGGTTTCACTGGATGTTTAAATATATTTTGGTAATTTATTATTATATCAAAGTTTCTGTTGATTTTTTGCCTCAATAATTCTCTCTTCTTTCTTGTTCTTCTTCTTATACGTCTTCTTCTTCCTTATATTATTTCTGCTCTTAATTTGTTATTAAGAAGAAATGGTATAAATCAGTGGTTTTGATAATAAGTAGAAAATTTGTAACAATTCACCAAAAATTTGTAATGACAATCAAAGCATATTATAGACTGCTGGTAACTACTTTAGGTAGTGGTACCTGAGCAATCTCAGTACAATATCAGTCGCAACTTTGTTGCTCACTATTTCAGTACAGAATATTTCCTCCACCATATAAGTAAGACGAGCTAAAAATATATTTTGTTAGTCGGGGCCATTAGACTTGTGATAATTTTGGGAGGTCAGCCAGCATTCACTTCAAGCATTTTCTCTGTTTTCTTTAATACCAAGAAAGTTTACTTCTTTGATACTTCACAAATAGAGCAAGAACTGTTGCCTTTGTCAGAAAGAGCAGCGATTTAAGTTTCTGAATATGGTTCATTTTGTCTCAGCCTTGTCAATAAACATATGTAAGTGCTAAAAATCACACGAATAGTACCAACAAATAGAAGCCTTCCAAAAATAGGCTTTCACGGCCACAGATCTAAAAATCAAGTCTGTTTTGGAATTGTATATCCATGGGGAGTACATATTTTTGGAAAAAGAGAATTTATTTCTCCTTTAGCAGGTTAGCAATCACAGCAGAACCACACTATCTGCCACTGCTAAGCAGAGTCTTGGAGTGGCATGCCAATCCAACTAATGGGCCCTAATGGCATGACTGGGCGAACTCTGCAAACACATACGGCCTAACAACCCAAAAGCTGGTTCTGTTTCTGTGATTTTTGGATCTGTGGCCGTGAAAGCCTTTTTTTTTTTTTTTTTCTTTCCAAATATTGAAGTACTTTCTTTGGCTGTAAGGGGTGAATGAAAGTTCATTTGGTGAGAATACTGTGCATGTTAAACTCAGTGGTGTGCCACAACTTCATTTGTAGATAATTTCAAATATGGTCAATAACCACCCTCTGTAGACAAAACAGTATGTGTAATTCATGGAAGGGTAATTAGCAAGTATTACTTTTGTTGTTGAAAATGTTTGTTTGTCCAACCCTTGTCCCGTTTCGTTACGGGGTCAGGTATGAGGTGAGATGAATTTGTTGTGGCAGGGTTTTTTTAAGGATCGGATGCCCTTCCTGACGTCAACCTCTTCATAGGAGTTCATGATATGAAATGAATGACGTGATATATGATGATAGGAAGGGAGAGGATGAAACCCGGTGCTGACACGTAACCTACTCCTGTCAAATAGCACCAAGGGGTCTCCTCAAGGTTTAACGTCCCCATCCGATAGACGAATTACCATCAACAGCGTCATATGCCCTCACTCCATATGAGCACTGCGGAGAGGTTTGGAATTTAATTCAGACTTTTGGCACGCAATCTAGTAATTAGAAATTGTATACCACCTCCTCTCCTACCCTGCCGGCCAACATTCTGATGGTGAAAATGTTTTTGCCCACGGGACTTGAACTGGCTAACCACGGTGTCAGACCGTTTAGACTTCAACAACCAGGTAAGTTGGCCGTGCAGTTAGGGTGGCACAGCTGTGAGCTTGCATCCGGGATATAGTGGGTTTGAATCCTACTGTCGACACCCCTGAAGATGGTTTTCTCTGTTTTCCCATTTTCACACCAGGCAAATGCTGGGGCTGTACCTTAATTAAGGTCACGGCCACTTCCTTCCCACTCCCTGGCCTTTCCTCTCCCATAGTCACCATATGACCTATTTGTGTCGGTGCGACACAAGAAAAAAGACTTCAACGCCTGTAATGATCATGGCCACAAGGTGGGCTGTTGTTGTTGAAAATGTAGTTTGATGATATTGATTTCTCATGAAAAATAAAGGTAGTGGTGGGAATTAGAATGTAGAGATAACTTCTGGTAGATAATATTCACATATTTTAACTTGGATGAAGTATGTTTTCTTGTAATTAGTCAGGAGTAAAAGATTATTATATTTATAAAATTTTGAGGCCTCTGCATCTTTATAACCTCTGATAATACAGTATCTCTTTGATATTTATATCAGTGTAGCACATTCTAAGTTCTGAAATCAATGATGATTTTCTTTAAAATATTGCTGTAACTTTTGTTTACAGAGTACCCATGGTACACTTCCCCAATTTTGAGAAGAGTTCAAGATTGGATGTTTCTTCCAGATCCTTTACATCCTCCTGCTACATATAAACTTGTCTGTGAGTATTGCTTGCATTCTGTCATGTTCATTGTTTGGGCATTAGTAGTTATTCAGTTTTCTTTTGCTCAGTACATCTGATATTTCTCACATCCATAGGAATAATTACTGTAAGCTTCAGTTGTTGATACACTGTAGTGTTGATTCTTTTGAATTGTAATTTTTCAGGTGATTTCATCTTACTCTTATTAGTATGTCGTCAGAGTCTTGTATTTCGAATTGAAAAGAGACAAGGTCTTGATTATCCTGGTGGACATAACAGAGATATAACCAAAGATATAGATGATGTTAACTTTGTTAACCCTGTACCAGATCACATATCTCATATCAGGCAAGTCTTTCAGAATTAAGTTTCATCAAATAAGCTGTAAGGTTGATACTGAAGAATGTATGTGTAATTTTCACCTTGGTGTAATGGTGTACATATTAAAACAAACGAATGAAGAAACTAAACTTGACAGTTGTGTAGGAGAGTTCAGTCCAGCCCTGTGGTGTAGGGTGAATGCATCCGCCTGTCACCCGGCGGCCCCGAGTTTGATTCCCGGCTGGGTCAGGGGTTTTTAATTTTAATCTCCCTGGCCTGGGGACTGGGCGTTTGTGACGTCCTTAATCTTCCTTTCCTCACACACAACATTCCACACTACCACCATTCTAATTACACACAGGTTCATACAATATGGTGTCAGTAGGGGCAAAAAATCCACATGGGTCGATGCCCCGAACAAATAGCATTAAAAAAGGAAAAAAAATAGAGTTCAGGTTAATTTGCTCCCTCCATTGATATATGAAGTGGCAATGAACAATGAAATAGGCACTTCTTTTAAGTAAGGCTTGATAGAATATCAGATTTGTAAGACTGGTAGATTTTCTGTTTAGTTTTGCCTTTAATATTTTTTATAGTCATACATTCAGGGCCAGCCACTTAAATTCTGCATTGAGATGGCAGGCCCTCTTTTCCTGAACTTTACTACAAAGTACCAAATAAAATTTTTACAATAATGGGTACAAACATATATCATTATGTTTGTACCCATTATTGTAAAAAAAAATTCCTATTTTTTTAATTACTTAATATTAAAGTCTAGTAATAACTTTATGCAGTTTGAGTCTTCTGAATATTTTCCACTGTCCCATTGCAGACTTGGAAGAGAAGATTCACATCTAATTGTATATTTGTGTGATATAGTATACAATAACTTTATTTGTTTGACCCCCCTTTAGTCTGTATACTTCTTAGGATTCGATCAAATTTAGCAAAAATGTTAATACATTTTATGCAAAAATTGGTTGTGTAGAACAAGTAATTTAACATAGATCACAGCAGAGTAATTTATTTCCAAAACTATAATATAAGAGTAAATACCATATTAACCTAAATTAAGTAGTGCTCTGGTTCATTATGGTATATAGTATTTTGAGCAGAGTCAAAACAGGTCACAGAGTTACAGTACTGTATTTGTTACCTTCAGAACTTGTAGCATACTGCAATGATGAATCATGTTGACACTTACCAATATATTTCATTATGAAATAACCTGTTTAAAATTTGTGATTGATTAATAAGCAATTCAAATACAGTACTCTATGTATTATTTTGTATACTGTGTTATCTGTTTGTTGGCATTTTTTCCATTATTTTTTTATAATTTGGCTTTTTGTTGGTCTTGATCACTTCTGGTCCTGTTTATTCCAGAGAATCAGGGTTCTACTGTATTCATTATTGGTGGCATCCTGAATTGTCTCACTTAAACAGTCACAAAATAATCTATAATGTCTGAGAAGTTTAAGTCTGATGCTAGTTTATGGTCTGTTGACAAAAATAGATAAATAATTCCTTCCAGTAATATGATCAATCCATTAATATTGTGTGTGTGTCTCTCTCTCTCTACACAAGGTGCTGAAGTGCAGTTATTCAACCCATATCACAGTGATTTATTAGTAATTTCTAACTGCTCTCCTAATTCCACGACATTGGTTGTATTCCTCACCAAGTAATTGCTATTATATTAAATACGCATACCAATATTACACAAGTTTTAAGGCAGATTTTGTTCACAGATACGTAGGCTAATAACGTACATGTTCATAACATATAAATAAAGCGAAGTCCGAATCCAGAAAGGCAGGAATTATAGGAGGACAATAAAATTATGGAGGGCAGCATGTTGGAATGTAATGGAATAGGTCTGCCTAGCCTACGTAAAGTCATTAGAAGAATTTTTATCTCTCGTTTTTTTGGTTTAAAAGCAGGCTCTTAAAGATGAGGATGAGAAACAGCAACGACTGACAGATAACCCATGGCTTGAGTTTGAAGCAAAAACCTCTTGACAGAGCAATTCAGGTTCTGGAGTTCCTGTGATTGTGCAATTGAGTTGTATAGCTCCAAAAGGGACCTTCTCCAAAATTTATAATTTTTGAGTTAGTGATACTAGCCCCATCCTCTTGAAAGCTTGTATGAAAATCAGCATGAAGAAGTGGAGAATATTTTGAAGTACTTCATGCTGATGATATTTTAATTGAAAATGTTCAAGATGATGATGATAATAATAATAATAATAATAATAATAATAATAATAATAATAATAATAATAATACTTTATTAACGGAAATACCATTTTACATAACAGTAGAGACGTATAGACAAAGCACAGTAAAAAGAAAGTTCAATGGAGTATAAGTAGAAAAAATATGTACAGATATATACACAAGATATATTACAAGTAAGCACAGGAAAGTAATACAAAAGTAATACAAAACACAGTAAAAAGAAAGTTCAATGGAGTATAAGTAGAAAAATATGTACAGATATATACACAGGTTATATTACAAGTAAGCACAGGAAAGTAATAGTCAATTCTGGAGATTATGTAAGTGAGTTCTAAATTTTGACAATGAGCAGTTAAATATATCAATATCCACTTTGTTTAGAGATCTTGACATTCGTTCAATTGGCCCGTTGAATGCATAGTTAGTTCTATGCCAATTTGTAGACAATGTATTCTTGAACTTTGTGCGTCTGTCTGGTACATGTACGTTAATTTTTGCAAGGAGTTGTGGACAATTCACCAAGGAATGAAGCAATTTAAAAATGAAGAGTGTATCCAATAATTTACGGCGTTGTCACAGGCTATTTAAGGACTGTTGTAGGGATGTATAATCAACATTATCATATGAGAATCCTGCTTTAAAAGAATATAGACGAAGAAATTTATGTTGTACTGAATCTAATCTATGGATAGAGGTCTGATGAAAAGGGTTCCAAACAGGTGTACAGTATTCTAGTATAGGGCGTACCATAGATACATACAGCAATCGATAGGTAGCTAAGTTTGAAAATTCCCTAGAATATCTAGTAATGCAACCCAATCTTTGAAATGCTTTCTTACAAATATTTTCAATATGTTCATTAAATGATAGGTTATAACTGAATAAAACACCAAGGTCATTAACTTTTGAAACAGGAGTTAGAATGTTGTTATTACTAAATTTGTACGGAAATGCTATTTTCTTCTTGTTTTAAAAAAAACGATATTATTTTACATTTCTCATGATTAAGTTTCAATCCATTTTGAATACAGTACTTTTCCAGATAATGTAAATCTTCTTGAAGTTTTAAACAATCAAGTGGACAATTAATTTGCATAAAAATTTTTGCATCATCGGCAAACAAAAGCAATTTAGAATTCTTAAGTATATTTTTAATGTCATTTATGTAGAGAGTAAAAGGTAAGGGTGCAAGGTGAGACCCTTGAGGAACTCCACTGGTAACAATAATAGGCGCAGAAAAATTATTCCTTATTTTAACAATCTGCAGGCGATTTTTAAGATATAATTCAAACCATGAGAGGAGAGGCCCATTAATTCCGTAGCCCGTTAGTTTTTGCAGCAAGATATCGTGATCGACAGTGTCAAAAGCTTTCGAGAAGTCTGTATAAATGCAGTCCACTTGGGAGTGGTTCTCTATTGCATCCAAGAGAAACTGATAGAATAAAAGAAGATTGCTACAGGTCGACCGTCCTGAAAAGAATCCATGCTGCTCATCAATGATGATGTTTCTAAAGAGAGGTGCGATTTTGTCAAGAATTATTGAGTCAAATATTTTGGAAATATGAGAAGAAATTATAACTGGTCTATATTGTTTTATGTCAGTTTTATCACCATTTTTGAAAACTGGACTAACAAATCCTTTCTTTCATTCCACTGGAAAAACACCTTGGTTTAATGATAAGTTGAACAGATAAAAGAGTGTTTCACATAAAATAAATGAGCAGTACTTGAGCAGGTAAGTTGAAACACCATCAGGTCCTACAGTTTTCTTTAATTCCAGAGATATCAGTTTGTTGTAAATTTCTGCCTTACTAATGTTTATAACTGATAGATTGACAGAGAAAGGATAATCATATGACATACTACTACTATTCTGATAAGAAGAATAAACAGATGAAAAGTGGTTAGCAAAAAGATTGACAATATTTTCTCCAGTATCTGCTGTAACTTCATTAAGATGCATTGTTGAAGGAATATTATTACATGACCTTTTAGAACTTAGATATTGCCAGAATTTCTGTGGATTGGAAGTAATACTTCGTTCACAGTTGGAAACATACATTGTATAGCAAGATTAAGATTCACTCTTGCATTCATTTCTTAATTTCGAGAAATGCTGATAATCACTATTGAGACCTGATATTTTGTATCGCTTATGTGCCTTCTTCTTTTCAATAATCAGTGACTTCAATTTATGATTAAATCACTTTGGGAATTTGGGAGTCTTAAAATTCCGTATAGGGATGTAAAGTTCCATGCCATAATGTAGTACTGAATAGAAGGTTTCTACTGCTTTATCAATTGATACATTTTGAAACATTACCTTCCAGCTGAACTGTGACAGATAATAATTTAGTCCATTATAGTCACCATTTAAAAAGTCAAAATAAAAACTATCAGCAGGCAAGGAATTGTATAGCTCATTTATAGGTAAAGAAATCTCTAAAGCTGGGTGGTGTCTATCGAGGGGGACAATGCTTTCATTACTAGGTTTTACTTCAATGGAGCTGGAGTTACTGAAAACCAAGTCAAGAAAGTGATTCAGAAAATTTGGGATAGCATTAAACTGATTTAAACAGAGATAAGAAAAAGTGTCTATAACTAAACTGGACTGCATAGTGTGGTTACCTACTGACATAAGGCCAGGAGATGTTTCTTCATTCACTATCCAATTAAGATGTGGTAGATTTTAGTCACCAACAATGAGCAATAAATGGTTGTCGAGATTTGACATAATTTTTTCAACAGCACTACAGTGTTCGAAATATTTTTAGACAGGAGACTTTGGTGGAATGTATACAGCACCAATGATTAATTTTGTGGTGTTAAAAGTCAGGGACACAAACAACTGTTCAACTGTGTTACCGCACGGTATCAGAGTAGGTTTAAACCTCTTGCTAATGCAGATCATTACCCCCCCATGTGATGCCTTCATACTCGTTAAAGAAGACCTATCACATCTGAAAATTGAATATGTTTAGAGTCCGAGTTCCACATCACTAATTTCATCATTTAAGTTTGTTTCGGTTAATACCATGAAGTCATAGTCAGCTAAACATGAAGAAATTTTAAGTTCAGTTAGTTTACTTCGAAGTCCATTTACATTCGGATAGTATGCTGTAAAGTGTTCAACTAACCTTTTTATTGAAGTCTTTGGTGCTTTCTTAGTATTGTGTATCTGACTTCTGTGAAATGATTCCCTATCTATATTTTGCATTATATTCCTGTTATAAGTTATACTTTCTAAATCATTTTCTGTATCACTTAAATTTTTGCCCCTAGGATTAGCATGCCCCCTCATTTTTTTAATTAGTTTCCCGAGAGCATTCTACTAGATATTCTATTGAGAAGTTTACCAAACTTAGAGGTTCCTTTTCTATTATGGTGTGGCCCATCTTTTCTAAAATCACTACCTCTAAGCCAGCTATTTGCATCGACAAAAAGGACATCTCCATTACGGCATAACCAGTCAAGAGTGGAGTTTACAGCATCTATATAGCGATAATCAACATCATGCCGATATAAAACGCCACTGAGACAAAGCTTTGCTGCTGGAAACCTCGTTTTTATCGCAGTAATAAGCCTATCAGTTTCGGCCATTATGTCACTAGGTGTTGAGAAATTATGAAGGCCATTTGTGCCAATGTGAACTATCAGGGCTTCAGGATTTTCTTTAATACTGTCACTGTTTACATGTTCTGTAAGTTGACCCACTCGTATGCCTGGATAGCAGTACGCAATTCCCTCTTCAACTTCGGGTCCAACATTCCTTATCATCGAGTCCCCAACTATTACTGTACGGGCTTGTTTATGTACCGGTCACCGACAGGATTTTTTTGTCTTTTGGACACTGCAGGTGAGTCATGTTCCATGTTTGCCTCATGATCATTAGATTCCAACACTTGAAAACTGTTTTGCATCACTATATTATTTACAGAATCTTTAAATGCAACATGTTTCCGATTAGGCCTAACATTCTTCGACTTAACCTCTTTAAAATCATTTTCGTAATGTCTCGTCATTTCAACATTATTTTGTTTAAAGTTCTTCAATTCCAGCAGAGCATTTTCTAGATCCGTTGATAACATTTTAATTATTTCATCTTTGGATGAAAGTTCAAGTTTCAGATCTCTTATTATAAACCTCAAATGCAAGGAGTCCAAAGTTAGGTTATCGGAGAAGAGATCGTCTACCGGATCCGACACTTCGTTACCAAACGTATTCTTCAATACGCACTCATAAGAAGCATTAAGACTATCAAGACTAGCATTACTTCCGTGAATAGATCCATTGCGCTTCATACACATATTATCACCGAACATTTCACCACTCAGAGAAAAAACTAAATCACTCTGTACTGCCATGTCTGTATATTAGTATCTGTATATTAGTGAGCAAAAGAATAAGAACAAGAACAGCAGCATGATGGATACCCAGGGTCAGTTAAAGTGTCTCGAAGTGGACGAAACTAACATCCAAGTTGCTGAAAGTGGACTTGACAATCTAGAATCAACTGTTCGTGAAATACTGAAATGATGACATTGATTTGCAAATATAAGATATTCTCACACTTTTCTTCATCTAATTTCCAATACTTTGTCCAGACATTTTACTCTTGTTCCAGATTATTGTGAATAGTTTCACAAAGTAGCAAATATTTCTCTTCCGATTATATTTCAATGAGACGACTGCTCTTGTAATATATAAGTACTGTACTTGAATATTAATTAAATGTGCTTGGTAATAATGATTATGTATATTTTATTATTGTTCCATTAGTGACCTTATCCACAGTTGATTGTTCCAAAACTTCCCTCCAACCCAGGAGTGTTCCAAAAGAGACCTTATCCATTTTTTAAATGAATATTTTATAATAAGTGCCGGAAATGAATTATTTTAATATCTACCACATTTTGACAGGGACAAACTTTTCATATATGTCCAATTTTCTAAGTTTAAATTATATTCAAGCTTAGAAACAGTTTTTCTCAAATATATAAAAAAAAGTCCATCATATGGAGAAGACCCTTTATGGAACAGTATGACTCATTTATCTTATTTATCTTAATTTAGTCATATTTCATAAATAAGTAACATAGCATGTGCGTTATGGAAATGAATTCTCTCTGTTTAAGAGTGCTATATGATGAGTTGGTTTTTCTACATGAATGAAGTATTGCACATATAATGTTTTCATTTTTAATTATTGGCATGTCACTATTTTAATGTTTATTTTGCAGGTCATGGTTGGATATTCTTAAGCGAGGTCTGCTGTCGGGTTTAATGTGGATCACTTTGGCTATTGTGTTCTTAGCTGGTACAAATAGAGTAAATATATTTTCTCTTGGGTATCTGATGGGTTCATTCATGTTTCTATGGCAAGGAGAAGATTTTTATCTTCGCCCAGTAAATATGATTCTGCGCTGGTGGAATGTGCTGATTGGATACAATGTTGCTGTAATCACGATCAAAGCTTTGCTACAGATTGTTGGATGTATATTTATTGAAAGGGCCAAGTTGTATGCCTGTTGGGCTGTGCAACTGTTTGGAATAGCATGCATCAAGAAATTTCGGGATACTGTTAAGGATGCTGGAATCACAGGTCAGTATGAAGTATGATTGAAAATCCATTTTTCCCCCCCCCTTTTTTGGTTTCATATTTCTCCTTCTCTTATCTTTTTATTACTGTCTCTTTCCTATCATTGTGTTTACATGTTTTAAATATGATTGTGCTCAGCTATGGCAAGAAATACTGCTTGTTTATGTACGGTGCCCTACCATCCTGCTCTGTTGCAAAGTATAGTAGCACCAGTGGCATTTTCTCAGTGTGTGTAAGTTGTATGTCAATCTCCAAAAAAAAATAGAAAGAAAAATAATACATTATATTATTTCATACCTTTTAAATGTAACGTTACATTACACTAGGTATATGGAAAAGTATTTTCCGGTTTCACTAAGAGATGGCACCAGTGAACAGTACACAGCATATGAATTTGACACATACGCAAGTTTGTTCACCTGACATTAATGTACCGACACACACAAGTTGAGTCCGCCAAACACTAGCGCCTGTGTTGTATTGTTCAGTGATCATGTTGAAGTTCGTGCCTAAAAAAGAACATTTGCGGCACGCATTGCTGTTCTTATTTAATCAAAAGAAAAAAGCTGTAGAAAGTAATCATTTGCTGGTAGAAACATATGGTGAATATGCTCTATCGATTAGAACATGTGAGACATGGTTTCAACAATTTAAACTTGGTGATTTCAATGTGAAAGGCAGTGAATGCTCTGGTAGACCACAAAAGTGCGAAGATGAGCAATTGGCGGCGAAATTGTTAATGCACAATGCTATTGCCAACAAATGATTTATTTAAATCGCACATTGATCGAGAGATGACTGGAATGGGCCAGAAGACATGGCAAAGTGATTTTGTAACATGACAGTGCGCCATCTCACACAGCAAAACCAGTGAAAGACACCTTGAAATCGCTTGGATGGGACATCCTTCCGCATCTGCCATACTGCCCCGACCTGGCGCCATCTGACTATCACCTCTTCACAACAACGGGGCACACACTCACAGAGCAGCACTTCAGCAATTTTGAGGAAGTTGGAAAATGGCTTGATGAATGGTTTGCCACAAAAGACAAGCAGTTTTTTGGGCATGGTATTCATAACTTACCTGAAAGATGGGCGATGTGTGTAGAAGCCGATGGCCAAAATTTGGAATAAACAAAAAATGAATTTCTCTTGAAAATTATGTGTTATCTTTACCAAAAGAAAAAAACTGCAAAAACTTATGCATACACCTGGTAGTGGTTTTATTTTTATTTTTTAAAGTTACTGTTTGTTGTTCCACTCCATATACTGTGGTTACTGTCAGCTCTGTCCAGAACTGTCTGCCACACTGCCAAAGCGTTGGTTCTGTTTCCAACGTCTCTGCAGCTTAACTCTCTGGAATCGTGCATGCACGCATATGCTCTCAGTACACTTGCCTCATGCTCAAAATCTGACCAAGGCATTGTTTCATTTTCAAACGCTTTATGTTGATTTTTGTTTACAAGTTCTGCACGAGTGTATTATTGCTTATGCAGTCAAATTGGAGGTTTCAAAATGGGTAGTGGAAAGCATAGTAAACACTAGTTTTTCATCGCTTTCTTATAGTAAAAAAAATAAATGGTGATTGCCAGTGGCCGACCATGCCCAGTCATTTTCATGGATTGTTTAATTTTCTGTACTTTAATTTTGCAATATTATAGTTGCAATATTATATTATTACAGTATATAAGATGTTATAATGGTGAAGTAACTGAAATGGTAAAAGTAATTCATTTTTGAAAGAAAATCATAATTCTCTGCAGACATTCTCTTTCTTTCTCTGTCTCTTTCTGTAACCGCGGTTTCGGAGCGTGTACATAAATAAAAATAATACTAGAAATAATAAATATCATAATACTTAATAATATGAATAAGGAGGTAGAAATATGCCGCAGTGGCGGAGAATACATATAAACCAAATACAGGGAACACTTACAGGCCTAAAAATGACAACTACGACAGGATGTGGAACGTGCTGGGAAGCCCTACTGAGGTCCATGGAAACGTATGACGTTATGGGGGAGAAAAGACTTATAAGAAACACCCTCTAGCTCAACTATATTAGAAATGACAAGAAAGTTTTACAAAATACAGTTCCACGACACGGAAACAAGACATACTTAAGTAACTTAACATAAAACTTGATTTAACAATGAAGGTGATGCTACATTAAAGGTACCGTATAGTTTAAAGCGAAAGTATTTAATGGATGAAAGAATTGAAAGTACGGCAATTGGAACCTAGGGTAAACTCGGACTCATCAAATTAAACTTTTAAAATGACATTAAGCAAAGAAATAATGAAACACCAAAGGAATTAAACTAAATGAAACGAAACCAGAAAGCATTGAGAATAACATTGCAAAAACACTGAAATAACACTTACTTCAGAAAGGCAGGAGTTCCCGAGGGCAGCAGCCCTCGAGCGCAAACGCTCGCTTGGGCGGTCGGATGGAAAAGACGCTGAGCACACGCATCATTTTCCGAAGCCGGGCACAAGGCCGGAAATGGCCCGATTACAATCAACCAATAAGATCAAACTTACCCTAGATTCCTGGACCTTTTTGCCAATAGGAAATCTCGTTACCATATATGGTAATTTTAACATCGTTTGCAATTGCACAAGTTCTGGAACATTATGATTACAACACCCAAAATTTCATCATAGGAAACCACACGTGTGGTACAGGTACAGGATGCTCCAAAATAAATCACCTTACAAATTTTACATCAGATTACATATAAACTACATTTTAAAAAAAAATCACTTCAAAACACTTCTGCATGTTGCAATGTTCATACAGTTCAATGTTTCTTGATGTTTCCATATTTTAAAAAAAAATTTACAAACATATTTCAGTTACCGGTACACAAAAACTTTACAAATATAAATTTTAAACACACTGTAGTTCCAATTCTCCGTCCCACACACCGGTGACATTCTCCTCCTCCCAACGTCGAGCTCAGCTCGACAAAAAAAAATTTACCCCAAAATAACAAAATTTAAATGAACTTAAAATGGGAGGCTTAATGGAGATTTGAATATTTTCACAACGCCACAAATTGCACCACACCACAATTTCTTATCATCGTTCTCTTCAGGAACGTCCATACAAGCAAAAACCAGTAGAGCGTTGGTATCGCTGTCAAACGAAGTCGCTGACCGCGGCCGTTGCCAGCGTCTCCATCCTAATTGCAGTCCAACCATTGCTCACTTACAGCCTCAGCACAGCCCACCCAACTTAGTGAACAGGTCCATAATTGGCGAAGGTAGGTGGCACAGCAGAGACAACTGCCACCATTAAACAGCTTTCCATTCCACCATCAGACATTAGTGGCCAATAGGTGCGTTGCAGACTCCAAATAGATATCCCAGGTCGAAATGTCAGTGGCATAGCAGTAACTGGAACATAAACATACGCAGCAGAAATTTGGAACTGAAGAACTTAGGCCACTGGCCTGAACTATTGATGACGTTACGAGGAGCCTTGAGTTTCGAGGGTGGGTTTTTGTGTTTTTTTATTAACAATAACAAGCCTCCTTAGGGAGATTCCCTCTCATGTTTCTGGGAAACCCCAGCCCTCCTGGCAAGTGCTATTTCAGAATTTCAAAATTTAGGAAAATTAAAAAACTAAAAGAAAATTTGCCAGAGTTTACCCTAGTGCCAAAACATTATAAAATCCCTAACTAATCATCAATAAACTTCTAAACTTACCCCAACAGACATTACATAAAATTATATCTAACATGATTATAAATAACCCTTCCCATTACAACTAAAGTAACTTAACTAAATTATTAACTACAAAACCCGAAAAATAGTGCGCGCCAATTAATTAAAATTTGCTTACAACTAATTCCTTATAACTACCAAATTAAGTTACCGTGTGCATTCTTAATCACCCAACATTAAGGAACAGAACAAAACAAATAAACGGAAGAATTTAGAATGTTACGAGGGAACTCAAAACACAGAAACAAATACTAAATTACGTTGGCTTGCAACACCTTCAATGAATTGAGGATAGTAAGTCACTATTTATTTACCATGTCATGTACTCATGAAATTTTTACATAAACTCACATTACGTATTACGTGTCACACCAGTCAAATGAAGGCGCAATAAAGCCAGGAATACCAAATGAAAATCATATTTCTTTATCAACAGGAACTCAAAAATAAAAAACAAAAGCGATGCAAGAGTGCACATGCAGACATCCAACTCACTGATCACTGATATAAGAAATAAAAAGGTACAAGTACAACCTTCATACCAGAGATTACCAGATAACCGCACGGCACACAAGACTACCAAGCTTATCTGTCCTTCGACATACACACAGACAACATCAAACCACCAAAACAAGTGCGACGATCCCTGAATCAGCATAACCAACGAATGGTAAAAGGCACGGACGACCTCAATACTGACTCTCATCACATGACATACAACCACAGTACACATACATACACAAAAACACCCGTGCGATGACACATCAAGAAGCACCCACAAAATAAAAGGACAGAACATCAGAACATGACCTCAAGTACCCTTGAATTTATCACACGACAAAGAGACTCTTAGGGCCAATTTTGTACTCCTAGAAGAGGAACGGCCTCTCAGCACCTTAACCCTAAGTCTCAGTACACACACACATATGCCTACCAAAGGCACAATTATATTCAAAATCATAGGACAGATACAGCACAGCTACAAAATTTAGAACCGTACTCAGTCTACAGAATCCCATACTTCTACAAATTGAGTACATAAATTTGGAAGACACGAACCCGTAATGCAAGACATTCTTACTATCGATAAACTCGAACAAGACAAAACAAGCAGAAAATTTAACTGAATGGCTTAGCTAAATTACGATACCCTCAAAATTTCACTAGTGACAAATTTAAACTAAGAGAACGTTAAATCTTGGCCATCTGCAGACCTACTATGAATTTACCAATGTATAGCTCAGCGTAAAAACACCAAAATGAACATTTGCAGAAAATCTTCCTAGTAATCATTCTTATAATCACAAGGGACATTTTCCATCTAGGCACCTAATACCAAGAAAACGATTACGAGGAATCTCATACCAGATACACTAGATTTCCAACCTGTCACGATCACAAGTGCAGATCCGTAACCCGTCAAATTTGCCCAAAATGAGCCTCAGCATTACCTGGTCTAAAGATATGGTGAACACGTGTCACCCTATGAGCCTATCCAAGTCCTCATAGAACCCTCCCTAGCAAATATAGGAATACACGGGTAAATAAATATACGTGACAAGGAAACAGACACACGATGGAAAAGCACAAGACAAACTAGGAAACTTTCGTAATTTAGCAGCTAGTTGGGAAACAGTCACCAAAATAGTCCCATACCTACTTGGAAACGAACCCAGATCCAGCAAAAGACCAAAAACAACACATGACCGGAAATTTAAGTACATACAGAGCTACAACATGACGTAAAAATTACCTTTAAAAGATCACACACGTGGAATACTGCCAAACATAACATACCAGGCGACAAGAAATAAAATTTAGAAAATAAATTGCTGAAACACGAGATTTACGAACAGGAAAACACTCGAAGAAATAGACGAAAATTCACAACATAACCTTAAAATTGTTGCCGAAAATTTACCAAAAGAGAAATTACAGAAAAACTAAGGAAACTCCGTGCTAAAATTCAACCAGAACACAATGATCACTCTGACAATTCACACTACAATTTACGTATCTGGAAGAAGAAAAAGAAGATGATTACGACACGAGAAACTTTTATAAGATTGAATTGAGCGCTCATAATCTCGGAAGTTAGTCAAGCAATCATCTGTTTTCAACACAATACGCAACTCAACTGTTTGGGAGATAACATTAGGTCATGCACTGAAGTACAGCACTTAGCATAATTTAATGACATAGCCTAAAGCAACAAGTAATCCCACAGGTGTTACGATGAAAACACACGAATTGAAGAAAAAAAAAACTTGACATAATCAAACATATTGAAATTTATCAAAGAAGACTTTCGGAAGGCGAACATTGCACACGAAATGTGAAGATATCACTTTACTAAAAAAACACGTGGTCAAGCGAAATCTTGCCACACAGGAAAATTTATTAAAATTAACGAAACCAAAAACTTGTTACAAATAGTGACACACCATTTCCTCCAACCGTTAATTACAAGAGAAACACAGTAACACAAGACTGCACATCGCGGAACGAAAAACACGTGGTGAGATTAACTCGCGCAAGAATCATGAAAAACAAGAACCGGGAATTACGAATACACACGGAACTCTTACAACCTAAGCCTATATACTAACTTAAAAGATTTAAAATTAATTAATTTTAGAAAAGTTAG
Organism: Anabrus simplex; assembly: GCF_040414725.1. NCBI lineage: Eukaryota > Metazoa > Arthropoda > Insecta > Orthoptera > Tettigoniidae > Anabrus > Anabrus simplex. The sequence goes on along the minus strand of NC_090268.1, from coordinate 72,593,126 downwards.
CCGAGAATGATCATTGTAAGTCTTCGCTCCTTACTTAACCACGCTCTGCTACCAAATGTAACCGCGGTTTCGGAGCGTGTACATAAATAAAAATAATACTAGAAATAATAAATATCATAATACTTAATAATATGAATAAGGAGGTAGAAATATGACGCAGTGGCGGAGAATACATATAAACCAAATACAGGGAACACTTACAGGCCTAAAAATGACAACTACGACAGGATGTGGAACGTGCTGGGAAGCCCTACTGAGGTCCATGGAAACGTATGACGTTATGGGGGAGAAAAGACTTATAAGAAACACCCTCTAGCTCAACTATATTAGAAATGACAAGAAAGTTTTACAAAATACAGTTCCACGACACGGAAACAAGACATACTTAAGTAACTTAACATAAAACTTGATTTAACAATGAAGGTGATGCTACATTAAAGGTACCGTATAGTTTAAAGCGAAAGTATTTAATGGATGAAAGAATTGAAAGTACGGCAATTGGAACCTAGGGTAAACTCGGACTCATCAAATTAAACTTTTAAAATGACATTAAGCAAAGAAATAATGAAACACCAAAGGAATTAAACTAAATGAAACGAAACCAGAAAGCATTGAGAATAACATTGCAAAAACACTGAAATAACACTTACTTCGGAAAGGCAGGAGTTCCCGAGGGCAGCAGCCCTCGAGCGCAAACGCTCGCTTGGGCGGTCGGATGGAAAAGACGCTGAGCACACGCATCATTTTCCGAAGCCGGCCACAAGGCCGGAAATGGCCCGATTACAATCAACCAATAAGATCAAACTTACCCTAGATTCCTGGACCTTTTTGCCAATAGGAAATCTCGTTACCATATATGGTAATTTTAACATCGTTTGCAATTGCACAAGTTCTGGAACATTATGATTACAACACCCAAAATTTCATCATAGGAAACCACACGTGTGGTACAGGTACAGGATGCTCCAAAATAAATCACCTTACAAATTTTACATCAGATTACATATAAACTACATTTTAAAAAAAAATCACTTCAAAACACTTCTGCATGTTGCAATGTTCATACAGTTCAATGTTTCTTGATGTTTCCATATTTTAAAAAAAATTTTACAAACATATTTCAGTTACCGGTACACAAAAACTTTACAAATATAAATTTTAAACACACTGTAGTTCCAATTCTCCGTCCCACACACCGGTGACACTTTCTATCACTGGCACATTAATTCAATTTGTGATCTGAATAATCTGGTAAAAGAAATGGGGTGGGGAATGTGTGGGCTTATATTTAATCCATTAATTTCATCTGTAACAATGTCAGACTCATTGGCTGAATGGTCAGCATACTTGCCTTTGGTTCAGAGGGTCCCGCGTTCGATTCCCGGCTGGGTTGGGGACTAAGGTTAAGTTATAAGGAGATTCCCACCTTCCAATACTTGTCAATTTCTATATAATGGTTTTATTAAGTACATGATATAATCCAGCTTAATCTCTAGGACATGTTTCGTTCAGATTATGGAACATCTTCAGCTAAAAGATTTGACAAAATGGCAAGACAATTAAAATACATGTGATAGTTATGATGATAAATTCAGCTAAAAGTTTTGACAAAATGACAAGACAGTTAAAACACATGTGATGGTTATGATGATACGATAAAATAAGACACAAGGTAAAGAACTCCATTATCCTTTTATCCTCACGTACATACATTCTTACAAGGTTTTCTCCCTTAAAATATCCTCCTTTTTACTTATTTCAGACTTATTTTAATAGTTTAACTGCAACCCAACTTCAAGTTTGGTTATTTTTTAAGAGTTCCCCCGATAACTATACTTTAAGAAAATGTTTTATATCTCCAATTTAATCTTCAAGATTAACAAGTATACACGTCTCCAACATAAAGAAGAACCCTTACGCCGATTTTGATTTGTCACTTGGACACTGACTTGCTGGAAATTTTAACCCAACATGAATGAACATTTTATCTTATCATAACCAACACGTGTTTTAATTGTCTTGCCATTTTGTCAAATCTTTTAGCTAAAGATATTCCATAATCAGAACGCAACATGTCCTAGAGATTAAGCTGGATTATATCATGTAATTAATAAAACCATTATATAAAAATTGACAAGTATTGGAAGGTGGGAATCTCCTTATAAGTTAACCTTAGTTGTGTTGAGCCAATATGGGACAAAATACGAGATTTATAAGTTATAAGCTGGGTTGTGGATTTTGACCTTCATTGGTTAATTCCAGTGGCCCGGGGTCTGGATGTTTGTGCTGTCCCAAACATCCCTACAACTCGCACACCACTCGTAACACTATCCTCCACCACAATAACACGCAGTTACCTACAAATGGCAGATGCCGCCCACCTTATCAGAGAGTCTGCCTTACAAGGGCTGCAATCGGCTAGAAATAGCCACACGAAATTAATCTATAACAGTGCCTGAACTTCTGGCCAAGGAAACTCCACCGAGTAGCATGCCTAATCTATGACTACTCAGTCAATCTGTTCTTGGTGATACAGTGTTTCCTTTCACTCTAACGTTCTGTGGATTTATTATTTATCGTTTTGTATGTACACTTTCATGTTGTTTTTCTTCCTATGTCTTTGCATTTGTAGCACTCTCAAATTCTTCTGTAAAATTTATCTTGTCCTGCTAGATTGAATGTGGTAATGCCATAAAGTCATTTTTAAGAACATTAACTTAACAGGTTTTTCTGTCAAGTTGAGAAATCCTTATTTTTCTCTTCCCCCTTCTTTGAACACACATAATATTGGAACAGAATTTCAAGCTCATTATCATCTATGAAGTTTGCTTCAATTCGTGCTTATCTCAAGAAATACTTCACACAAATGTAAGTAAAAATAATCACTTTTTTATTAAATGGCATTATAAGACTTGGGCAAAATCTTGCCTCAAACAGTGACAAATTTAAAGATTTGTATGATGAAATTATTATCCATCTAGAAAAGGCAAGCACAATAACCAGTTAGTGAGGATAGAGGGAGCAATTGAAGAGTGAGAAGATTAACATACAAAATCACAAAGACATCTTGTTCTTGTTAAAGTATCATAAGTATCGATGGGATTGATGGGGCAGAGTCTATATATTTTCATGGTAGTATACAAGGTAGGAGGTAACTGATGCACTAAATTAATACAAATAATAGATCTTGGGGAGAGGATCACAATATTGCAAGTTTCAGGTCTGTAGCTTGCACTGTTACGCTATAATATCTCAATGAAATCAGTGATGTAAAGGGTTAATGGCTCAAAAAGCGAGGCAATGGAGTGTACAGACTCCTAGGAATAAGTATCAAAACAAACGCTTACTGGTTATTTGTCCTGTATCTTAATGCGTTTAGCAGTAAAAGGTTATAACTTGTATGGAAGCAGAGAACATGTGAGACTTTGTCGATTGTCTGGTCTCCTGCATCAGAATAAACCTCCGAATGACATAAGAGGGAAGACTGTCAAGTCATACAATGCCTGGTGAAATTTGTGAAGTTGTGAAAGGTGACAGGTAGGGACCCTCTTAAGAGGCAGCTCTGCCCAGGAAGTGGCACCTCTGCCTATCTGAGTCCCAGTGTACGCTGACCCGATGTGTAACATCTGGTAAAGGGTCCCAGCTCAGGGTAACGAGTGAAGACCTCAACGGCAGCAAAAGCGGAGAATATGATTCGGTACAGTGGAGCTGGCGGAGGATGCAACCCATTCCTCTGGGGGTAGTACAGATGGAACCCACTGCCTTGTGGGATGAGGAGGGATCCTCAAAGGCTAAGGGAGTAAACCCCGAAAGAAAATCCTCAATTACGTTAGGCCTAGCAAGCTAGTAAAAGATCTTATTTGTAGTTGCTTTCAAAACACGTAAGAGCCTCGGAACGCATTTATCAACTAAATCAAGACGCCAGCATGAGCAGACTCATGTCAGGGATGATGGTTTATGGCCTGATGATTGACAGGGTCCTGAAAAAATCCTGGAAGAGACTAACACAGATTGGGACCATCAACTTACTCAGTCTCACAGGAAAATGTGAAGAACTAGTGGACCTCATGGAAAGGAGGAAATTATACTGGGGCTGAGTGAAACTGTATCAAGAGGGAAAGGATTGAAGAAATTAAGAAAACAGTATACACTGTATTGGCATGGAAATGACAAAGAGATGAGGAATGGTGTTAGTTTCATCATGAGTAAAGATCTAGAAGGAGTCGCTGACATTCAGTATGTTAGTGAGAGAATAATAAAGGTGACTGTGTGTTTAGGGAAAGAAAAACTAACTTTGGTACAGGTGTATGCACCTCAAACTGGATGTTGTCAAGAAGATAAGAACCAGTTTCTTGATGATTTGGAAAAAAAATGGTAAAGAGAGTAATCATTATAGGAGATCTGAATGCACAGATTGGGATGGATAGAACAGGATGTGAGAACATAATGGGACCACATGGGTATGGTAGATGAAATATGGAAGGTGAACATCTCCTTGTCTTCTGTATGAGGAATGGGTTGATGGTGAATAATAGTTGGTCCAAGAAGAGGCAGAGCCATAAGATAACCCGATATAGTTGGGATGGACTACAAAAGACTGTAATTGATTACGTCATTTCAGATGAAGAAAGGAGCAGAATGGTAACAGATATCAGAGTAATATCCAGCGAGAGCCTTGACAGTGATCACTGTCTATTAGTAGCGGACCTGAGAAACTTCTATGTGCCAAAAGTACAGAACAGGAAAATGCCAAAAATCAAAGTATGGGAACTCCAGAAAACAGATAAGAGAACTGAGTATCAGAACCAGATAAAAACCCTGTTACCAAAAGATGAAAGGAAAAATGGAGAGGCAGAATGGACCAGACCAAGGGACACATTGGTTAAGGAAGCAACTGAAGTTTGTGGAAAGACAAGTATGAAAATAAGGGAGAAGGAAACACCTTGGTGGAATGAAAGAGTGAGAGCAGCAATCAGGAAAAGAAATCTCTAGTGGAAAGAAAGGAATTGGGAGAAAAATAAACTGGATCTTACTAGAGACGAGGCAAAGATTAGAAACCTTGAACAGTTATACCGAATACTGGACATTAAAAGAACAGTTACAGAAGAAAAGACCAAGGCATGGAATATATTCACTCAGAAACTGGAGGAAGACAGCAGAGTCAATAAGAAACTACTGTATAGTGTTATCAGTGATAAAAGGAAAGCAATGAATACCATAAAGGCACTTGAAGATGAAAATGGAAATCTGATTAGGACAGAAAGTGACATGAGAGAAGTCCTGAAGAACCATTTCGACCACCTACTGAATAGACCAGTTCAAGAACAAAATACAGGACCGGAAATCCAAGCCTACAATGAAGAACCTCCCATCACCTGGACAGAAACTGAGACAGCCTTAAAATCTATGCCTAAAGGAAAATCTTCAGGTGCAGATGTGGACATGATAAAGGCAGCAGACATCCAGGGTATACAGTGGCTGCACAGGGTACTAAATGCCACATGGACAGGCAACAAAATACCTGCAGATTGGAGCTAGGGTGTTATAATTCCTCTGTTTAAGAAAGGCAGCAGACATAAACCCACCAACTATAGAGGAATAACCCTGCTGTCTTATGGGCTAAAAATTCTAGAGATCATGATAGAAAGGAGATTGAGAACCATCATTGAACAACAGTTAGAGGGGGAGCAATATGAATTCAGAAGTAACAGATCAACAATGGATCTAATTTTTAGCACCCGCATGCTGATGGAAGAGTATTGGGAGAAAGACAAGAACCTGGTCATTGTATTCCTACATATAGAAAAGTCCTATGATAGTGTAATAAGAGATAAGATCTGGGAGTGTCTGAGGAAAAGAAATGTGCCTGAAGGACTGATAAGGAAAATTCAGATGTTGTACAAAGACTGTACTAGCTGTGTATGAATTGGGGAAGGTCGATCATCATGGTTTGAGACCAAAAGTGGAGTTCAGCAAGGAAGTGCACTGTCCCCACTACTGTTCATCACTGTTATGTACAATATAATGAAGAACATCAAGGAAAAGTTAGGTGAACTGAATGCAGTGGCCTTTGCTGATATCATGATTTGGGGTGAAACGGAAGAGGAAGTACAGACCAGACTCAACGTATGGAAATCCCAGTTCCAGCAATATAACCTCAACATCAGCAAGACTAAGACAGTGGTGATGGCAGTCAACAGAGCAGGGCGTCCAGTACGTGTAAAACTAGGAGACCACCAGCTAGAGTGTGTGGCTAGTTTTCCTTACCTTGGAAGTGTAATCTCCAATGATAATTTGGTCAGAAAGGAAATTGCAAAGAGTGCAAAAGGGATCCGAATTCTACAAACAAGTAAGAACACTTATGGGATGACAGGATTCCAAAACCGGCCAAACTGAAGATGTTTAACAGCTATTTCATACCAATATTGACCTATGGTATTGAAGCGTGCACCCTCACAAAAAGAGATTCATCAAGACTGCAAGCATCAGAGATGAAATTTCTTAGATCCACCATCCAGAAGACCAAGATAGACAAGTTATGAAATAAGCAGGTGAGGAAAGAAGCCAGAATAAAGACATCCTTTTAGACCGAATCGGCACATCCAGATTACGATAGTACGGGCATGTAATGAGGATGGAGCGTACGAGAACAGCCAGAATAAATTTGGAAAGACAGGTGGAGGGAAAAAGACCTGCAGGAAGACCTAAAACCCATTGGATGGACATGATCAAGGTTGGTGTAGTTAGCAGAGGATGGGCAGTAGATGATATTCTCCTTGACAAGTTATACATGGACAGGAAGAAGTCGAAAAGGCTCATTAACAGTACGTGGGAAACTGGAACTGTACGATGATGATGATGATGATGTGAAAGATAACATTGAATTCTTTTCAGTAAAAGAAACCTACTATGGAGGCTTACATGTTAAATATCTTGATGCTAAACTAAATGTCACAACAATGCGCAAACTATTTTTATCATTAGTCCAGATCTGAGAGT